>NC_048235.1:1568981-1586664 GCF_002007445.2 Ailuropoda melanoleuca
GGGGGGTAATCAGAAGGGGGAATGAAACATGAGAGACTGTGGACTATGAGAAACAAACTGAGACCTTCAGAGAGGAGGGGGGTGGGGGAATGGGATAGACTGGTGATGGGGGGTAAGGAGGGCACGTATTGCATGGTACACTGAGTGTTATAAGCAACTAATGGAGCATCGAACTTTACATCGGAATCCGGGGATGTACTGTATGGTGACTAACATAATATAAAAAAAATCATTAAAAAAAAAGAAATTAGCTATAAATTTTCTTTACGTGCCCTTTACTGGATTGGAGAAGTTTCCTTCAGTAACCAGAGAAATGAGAGTTTGTATTATAAATGGATATTGACTATTTGTCAAAAGCCTTTCTCCACTTATTGATATGATCATGTGGTTTTTCATTTTCAGTCTGTTAATACTATGAATTACATAAATTTTCAAATTTGAACCAATTTTCTTTCCCTGGGATGGACCAGGAAATGCTATGGTCATGATATGCTCTGAATTTTTTTAATTGCTGGATTTGATTTGCCAGAATTTTGTAATGTGCTTTGTGTTTCCAATTTCACATAGTTCAAAATGTTTTCTTATCATCCTTGTGATACCTATTTTGACCTGTGGTTATTTAGAAGAAAATTGTTTAATTTCCAAATTTTAGAGATTTTCCATAGTCTTTTATCAATATCTAGTCTAATCCCTATGTGAGTAGAGAGTATATTTTGTGTAATTTTAAACATTTAAAATTTAGTAAGCCATCTTTTAATGACCCAGAATATGGACTATCTTGGTGAATGTTCCATATGCACTTGAAAAGAATATGTATACAGCTGTCCTTGGAGGAACATTTTAAAAATAGTAATTAGGTCAATTTAGTTAATGGGGTTGATGAAATTTCTATATCCTTATTAATTTATATCTACTTCTGTTAATGAGAGGATTACTCTCCAACTATAACTGTAGATTTATTTCACTTTCAAATCAGTTTTTGCTTCATTTAACCTGAAGCTCTATTATTATTTAATATATGTAATATTTAATATTACCTTATTGCCTTTAATAAATTGACTTGTTTGTTATTATGCATTGTCCACCATTATTTCTGGAAAACACCTTGTTCTAAAATCCTTTTTATCTGATATTAATACAATAACTTCAGCCTTTTTTGCTCACTTTACATATCTATTTTGTCTCCTTATTTTTAACTGCTTTTAATATTAATGCCTTTATATTAATGTAGACTTCTTAATAGATTTCATGTAATTGGGCTTGCTTATCTTACTGATAGATTTCCTATTTATTTAGGGATTTTACACCACTTTATCATATATATATCTATGATATAGATATATACATAATAATATGTCTAGGTTTCAAAATACTAGCTTACCATGTGTTTCCATTTTTTAATCATTTTTTTCCTTCTTGCTGTCTTCTAGTGCATTAATAAATTTTTAAATATCAGTTATATTTTCTTTACACAATTACTAGCTAAATCTTACTCTTAACATTATTACAGCTTAATGGTTGCTTCAGGGTTAGCATATATATTTTTTACATTATACAGCCTACCTTCAAATCATAGCTCGTGTAGAATGTAAGAGCAATACAATCACACTTCCATTTACCTACTCATTTCCTATGTGTTATTGTCATATTTTATTTTACATATACCATAAACACTAAAACACATTATTTTAAATTTTGCTTTAAAGAATTATTTTGTAGTGTGTTATCTTAAAAGAGGTTAAAATAAGTAATATATTTCTATTTACCATTTCAAGAGCTCCTTATTCCTTCTTGTAAGTCTTTATTGCATTGGTATTATTTTTCTTCTGCCTATATAATTTTTCAAAATATTTCTTATACTGTGTATCTGCTGGCAATGAACGTTAAGATTTTTTTGAAAGACATTTTCACTGGGTACAAAACTCTAAATGACAGATGCTTTCTTGTTTCTGAACTTTGAAGATAGTGCTCTACTGTCTTCTGGATCATTCAGCTTATCTTCTGAAAATGAATCTACTGTCATTTTCTATTTGTTCCTTTGTACATAATGTATCTTTTAATTCTGGATGCTTTTAGAATTTCCTTTTTATGCCTGTTTTTCAGGAATGTGATTATAGAGTGACTTGGTGTAGTTTTCTTTATGTTTTCTCAGGTTGGTGTTGTTTATCCTTCCAGGATCTATAGGTTCATACTTTGTATCAAGTATGGTAATTTTTCAGCCAACATCCTTTAAGTGTTTTGTTTTTGTTTTGTTTTTCCCCTGTGTCCTTTAACATCTCTATGGACTCATATTATATGTATATTATATCACTTGACTTTGTCCCACAGGTCAGCAAATATATTATTACCAGTTGGTTGTTTTTTGTTTGTTTGTTTGTTTTGTTTTTTGTTTTTTGTTTTTTCCTTTTCTCTGTGCTTCATGACCAAGTGGGAAGAGGTGTAGAAGTAACTGGTGATGAAGTGGCAGAATTATTAAAACAGTGAAATTGTTGGGGAGTGTCCTAATCATGAAAATTGAAAACTATCCCAGATGTCAACTTAGCAACAAGGACTGAATGGGAAAGCAAAAAGCAGAGAGAGTAAGTCAACAGTTTCTTAGAGCATGTAGAGATTTAGTCAATGACAGATAATTTGCAGTGAATAATGAATGCAATTTCCTCAGGCTTATTATTAGGCTTATTGAGTAAATATATGTAGAGTGTTTAAAACAGTCCTGGAAACACAGTATGTTCTATATGTATTTGTAAAATAAGGTACATGTAGTCTGCATTTTTATTTTTTTATTACTTAAGTATTGAAGTATATTAGGTTACCATCTGTCACAATACAGTGTTATTATAATACTATTGATCATATTCCCTATGTTGTACATTTCACCCTATGACTTACTCATTCTATAACTGGAAGCCTATATCTATTCACCCTATTCACCCTCTTTGCCTGTTCCCCTACCCCCTCCCCTCTAGCAATCATCAGTTTGTTCTCCGTATTTCTGGGACTATATATTTTTTTGTTTGTGCATTTTTGTTTTTTGGTTTTTTTTTTATTCCACATAGAAGTGAAATCATAGGGTATATGTCTTTCTCTGACTTACATAGCTTACTAGCCTCCACATCATCTATGTTGTTGCAAATGGCAAGAGTGCATTCTTTTTTATTGCTGAGTAATATTCCATTACACACACACACACACACACACACACACACACACACACACACTACCCATTCATCTATCAGTGGATATTTGGGTTGCTTCCATGTATTGCCTATTCTAAATCATGTTTCTCTGAATATAGGACTACATGTATCTTTTCAATCTTTTGAGGAACCTCCATACTGTTTTCCACAGTGGCTAAATGAATTCACATTCCTACCAATAGTGTATGGGGGTTCGTTTTTCTCCATATCCTTGTCCACACTTATTATTTCTTCTCTTTCTGATATTAGCCATGCTAACAGGGGTAAGGTGATCTCATTGTGAGTTTTCTTGCTTTTGAGTATTATTGAAACACATTATTACATTAGTTTCAGGTGTACAATTTCATGATTTGATAAGTTTATACGTTATGCCATGTTCACCACAAGTATAGCTACCATCTGTCCCGATTCATCACTATTAAAATATCATTGACTACATTCCCCATACTCTGCTTATTATTCCCATGACTTACTCATTCCATACTGAAGGCCTATATCTCCCTCTCCCCTTCATCCATTTTGCCCAACCCTCTCCTCTCTGACAACCACCAGTTTTTTTTTTATTCATTTAAGATTTCATTTATGAGTGAAGTCATATGGTATGTGTCTTTCTCAGTCTGTCTTATTTCACTTAGCCTAACACCAAAGTTCATTTCTGTTGCCTCAAATGGCACAATATCAACCTATTTTATAGCTGTGTAATATTCCATTATATACATACACACATTTTCATTATTGATTTGTTTATTGATGATTACTTAGGTTACTCCCATGTCTTGACTATTGTAAATAATTCTGCAATAAACATAGAGGTGCATTTACCTTTTCCAATGTGTGTTTTCATTTTCCCTGGGTAAATACTCAACAGTAGAATTATTGGATCATATGATATAGCTATTTTTAATTCTTTAAAGATTTATTTATTTTAGAGGGAGGGGGAGAGAGTGAGGGGAGGGGCAGAGGGAGAGAGAGTATCCTGAAACAGACTCCTTGCTGAGTGTGGACCTGACACCAAGCTTGATCCCAGGACCCTGAAATCATGACAGCCAAAATCAAGAGTTGGATGCTTAACTGACTGAGCCACCCAGGCATTCTGCTATTTTAATTTTTTAAGGAACCTCTGTACTGTTTTCCACAGTGGCTGCACCAATTTACATTCCCACCAACAGTAAATGAGATTTCCTGTTTCTCTACATCCTTGCCAACACTTATTGTTTGTTTTCTTGATTTTAGACATTATGACAAGTATAAGGTGATATCTTTGTGGTTTCGATTTGTATATACCTGATGGTGAGTGATGTTGAGCATCTTTTCATGTGTCTATTGACATATCTGTATGTCTTCTTTGGAGAAATATCTATTCAGGTCCTCTGCCCATTTGTTTTAATTGATTTTTTTTTTGGTGTTGATTTGTGTAAGTTCTTTCTATATTTTGGATATTAACCCTTTATCAGATATATCATTTGTAAATATCTTCTTTCATTCGGTAAGTTGTCATTTTATTTTGTTGGTTCTTTCTTTGCTGTGCAAAAGCTTTTTATTTTGATGTAGTCTGATAGTTTTTTGTTTGTATGTTTGTTTTTGTTTCCCTTGCCTTAGGAGAAATATATAGAAAAATGTCAATGTCAGAGAAATTATTGCCTATGTTCTCTGCTAGAAGTTTTCTGGTTTCAGGTTGCAAGTTAAGGTCATCAATCCATTTTGTGTTTATTTTTGTGTTTCATTGTTTTGCATGTAGCCATCCACTTTTCCCAGCTGCATTTATTGAAGAGACTATCTTTTTCCTGTTGTATATTCTTACCTTCTTTGTCATAGATTAACTGGCCATATAAATGTGGGTTTACTTCCGGGGTCCTTACTCTGTTCTATTGATCTACATGTTTATTTTTGTGCCAGTACTATACCATTTGGATTACAAAAGTTTTGTAGTACATCTTGAAATCTGGGATTGTCATACTCCCGACTTCATTTGTCTTAGATTGTTTTGTCTATTCAGGGTCTTCTTTGGTTCCATACAAATTTAAGATTATTCTAGTTTTGTAAAAATTTCTCTTGGTATTTTGATATGATTTCATTGAACCTATAGATTGCTTTGGGTAATATGGACACTTCAACAATATTAAGTCTTCTAATTCATGACCATGGAATACCTTTCATTTCTTTGTATCATCTTCAGTTTCTTTCACCAGTGTTTTATAGTTTCCCAGAGTAGTTATATTATCCCTTTGGTTGTTTATTCCTAGGTATTTTATTCTTTTTGGTGCAATTGAAAAAAAAATTATAGAATTTCTCTTTGTTTTTAGTGTATAGAAACACTACTGATTTCTAGGTATTTGTATTCTGCCACTTTACTGAATTTATTACATCAGGTTTCTTTGATTGAGTCTTTAGGAATTTCTATGTATATTATCATGTCATCTGCAAAAAGGAACTGTTTTACTTCCTTACCAAGATGGATGCCACTTATTTATTTTTACCTGTTTCGTTGCAGCTAAAACATCCAGTACTATGTTGAGTAAACGTGTCATGTGGTCATCCTTGTCTTCATTGAGTATGATGTTAGCTGTGGGTTTCTCATATATGGTTTTTATTATGTTGAGGTATGTTCCCTCTAATGCATGTTGTTGAGAGTTTTTATTATGAATGGGTGTTGAATTTGTCAAATGCTTTTTCTGCATCTATTGAGATGATTGTATCATTTTCATCTTTGATTTTGTTAGTGTGGTTTATCTTGTTGACTGATTTGCAGGTCTTGAACTATCCCTGCATCCCTGAAATGAATCCTTTTTTATCGTGGTGAATGATGCTTTTAAGGGATTATTAAATTTGTTTTGCTAATATTTTATTGAGGATTTTTACATCTATGCTCAACAGAGATAATCGCTGGTAGTATTCTTTTCTGTTTTTTTATATCCATGCATTCCTGGCTTTTAGAATGAATTTGGAAGTTTTTCTTTCTCTTCTATTTTACAGAAAATCTGAATAGACCAATTACTAGTAATAAAATGGAATTGGTAATCTAAAAACTCCCCAAATAACTCCAGAACTAGATGGATTCACAGGCAAATTCTACCATACATTTAAAGAAGATTTCATATCTGTTCTTCTCAAACTATTCCAAAAAATAGAAGAGTAAGGACAGCTTCCAAGTACATGCTGTAGTCTGCATTTTAACAGTTTTATTGGGTTTAGAACTTGAGGGGTTTAATACATGTGTGAATATGGGATTTAGGGAGCATGTCCCTGTGGAAGAGAAAGGAAGGACATGAAAATAAGAGCAAGATGTTAGGTTTTAATGTGTTTTGTAGTGATCCTTTTTACTGGAGGTGGGTGTTGCTCAAGAAATTATTTGAAACATTTTAATTGCCTTTTCATTATAATTGGATGCTGGATGGAGATTCTTTGTTTGAGGTAAACCAGCTTCAGGATGAATGTGAAGCATCCCTGGCTTACTGGTTTCACATACTTATTTCTAAATACTTTTATAAAGTACAGCATTTCTATAGCAGTAATAGAAAGATAAGTTCTATGCTGTCAACTTGATAATGAACAAAAACAATGATCAATGATATGGTCACTTATTTCAGTGAAACATGTATGGTATTTCTTCAATATGACTTGTATAATCGAAAGCCCAGTTCTAGTATCCATTGTAATTTTACAAGACATTCCTCTCACATGGGTGCTTGAATTTTCATTGTTTACATTGTTTAGCAATGAAAAAAGAGAAATTTCTCCAGAGGACTGATTGGTATAAGAAATAGTAGTAAGATAATTGATGGAGCACTATTGGAAAATATTTATCACCAGGGTGAGAAATTGTGTGTGTAAAATAATTCAAATTAGTCAAACCTGAACTAGAATTCCTAATTTGTACAATGAATTTAATGTAGACAAGAGGATAAATACCAAGCATCTATGTTATACAAGTTAAAATATTATCACTGTTATGACAAAGAAAAGCTGTCAACAGTGAGTGGGGCTGCTACTTGGGGGTTCTCAGATACTGAGAAGTTGAATGTGGGTGGTTTGTTGGCAGGTAATTTCAGGCAGAGTTGGGTGAACAAGGGGAGTGAGAAAGAAGAAGAAAATATGGTATAAGAGTGTTTAGTAGCCCATGCTATATGTCTATATCCCATTGGTATTTCTGAAAGGTATACAAAATGACCACCAAAACTGTGCTCTAAATAGATGGAAAGCTGAGTCATTTATTTTGCTACTGGCTTCCATTCTCCATTGGTTGAGGGTTCCTGGGAGCATCACCTCCCTCCCCCAACCTTCTTCCAAGCTTCACCTCTATATAGGCCTGTTGAGCCCCAGAAACTGTGCTAGGATGTGAAAAGAAATATGGAACAGCTGCTGGTGAATGCTGGTGGCTTTGAGCTCGCATGGAACTGCCCATCAAAATTGCCAGGATCCTGGGGGATTCCTGTGGGTATTAGAGACATCTGTCATGCTGAAGACAGAACTGAGTTGCTGAGAAATGAAAAGGAAGCTATGTCCATGCCAATCATTACCATAATAATGACAGTTAGATACCTTATATTGACCTTTATTTATACATAGACTTAAGGAAAAGAGATAAACTCTAAAAGTTCCTTGAGATCACAAGAGAATACTAACTATAAAGTTACTCACCATTCAATGGAAGAATTAAGTTGTTGAATTTCTTTGTAGCTTGATGCCTAAGTAAAATTTATTTAAAAAGGATCAATTCCCATTATTAACGGTTTCCATTTAGAAAAGCCTTCTGGCTTTAGCTAGTCTGTGTAAAGGCTAGTAACTCCAGCAACAAGCAAAGAATGCTCCAGTAGAGTTCCCAGCTGCCTAAGGTTCAGTTTAAGAGGCAGAGAGCACAGCTCTCTATCATGGAGGCGTTAGTGGTTTGGCCACTAATGTACCAACGTGGTGTGTGCCTTTAATTCTGTCTCTCCATTCACCACTGTCAGTTTTCTCAGCAGGACAGGGTTTCAGTACAAGCATTCCGCTTGCCTGTGGCAATACTGCATGAAATGTTGAACCACTGTTAGGTTGTGACTCTGCAGGGAAACATTTGATCTTTTTCTTTGTCATGGTTAAAGAGTTAATGTTTCACCACTAGTTTATAATGCATTATTGAGCAGTCCATAAAATGTGTTACTTTATATGTAATTAACATTTTCAATATTTTATTTATTTATTTTTACTCAGCACTAACAACCAGTACAGAGCATGAATAAATTCTTCAGGCATAATAGACTTGATAATGAAAATTAATCTTCTTAAAGGAATATTCTATTTAGCACATTGTAACATTTTTTTCTTTGTTCATAACACAACCATAGCAGGAGCATAATTCATTTAGCTTTAGTTTCAGCCTATAGTGAGGAGATTCCTTAAGTAAAAACATATCTATAAATCTCTATGAAGGAGGGGATGTCTGGAAGTGGGTTGTCTTAAGACAGAAGTTTTAAGCAAAAACCCTGAAGAGCTTGGTATGTACTTGGTGGGGAATGACACAGGTGGTTTTAGTTCTAGAGTGCACTAAGACTGGATTGGATCTTCTCCCTGTCCTTGCTGGGTCTTTAAGCCTGACATGGCATGTTTACTTCCAAAGTACCAGCCAAGTGCCATGCACAGAACAAGGATATAATGATATCTTAACTAATAGACTGGGAGGAGGACATGGGTTGGCTGATAGCAACTTAAACTATGTTCTTTATAGAGACACAGAACGCCACACTTTCCTCCACTTACAGGATTTCAATAACTTGCATACAAATGACTGGAGGTTGAGTGTAAGAAATGAAGCACATATCTAAATGAAATATGTGACCAAACACAGGAATAATCATACAGAGCCCCAAGTGCTAAGCACACAACTGTCCACACTGTGCTGAAAGATTTTTATGCCAGCTTTGGGGGGTGGTTAGAGGGGGAACAGTGGGGAAAGTCAGCTTTGGTAGGAGAAACCAAAAACTTATGCTATAGTGCCACCTTATGGAAAACGAAAGAATGATTCTAACAGTTTAATAGGCTGGTAATTACGTTTGACCCTTGAACTGTGTGTGTACTCGGCTAAGTATAGATGTTTGTTGTTGTTGTTGTTGTTTTGATGCAGTACAGTATTGTAATTTAAGGCATATCATACATATATGAGTTCATTGACTTTAAGTAGTTTTCAAGGCTTCCTGTCAACAGTAGGCTGAGTATTTAAGCAGACTCTAATGTTATACACAAATTTTGACTGTACAGGAGGTTAGCATCCCAAGTCCTGGCTTTAGTTAAAGGTCAGCTGTAGAATTCTAAGTAAACAAAGCCTCATCTCTATGAAAACAAGTTTGCTACTGTAAATGTAACAATGGTGGTACATCTCATCAAATGCTATGAAGAAGCATGGCAATAATGTATCACAAAAAGAAAATGAATTCTCCAGCAACCAAACTCAGAGACATAGAACATTGTGATACAACTTGTAAAGAATTCAAAATAGCTCTTATGAAGAAACTCAACAAACTCATAGAAAATTCAGAAAGGCAATTCAATGAACTCATGAATAAAATTAAATTCTGGATCTGAAGAACTCAAAAGAGATGAAGAATGCATTATAAACCACTGGGAAAACAGACCAGATTAAATGGAAGAGAGAATACATAATCTGGAAAATAGGAATGTAGAAATGGTTCAGGTGGAAGAGGCGGAAAAAACCTCAGATTTTTAAAAGTGAAGAAACTCTAAATATTTACCAAACTCTATTAGAAAAAAACTGATATAAGAATAACAGATATAAAATAAGGGAATATTATGGGGTGCCTGTGTATCTCAGTCAGTTAAGCATCAGACTTTAGCTCTGGAAATGGTCCCAGGGTCCTGGGATCCAGCCCCGCATTGTGCTCCCTGCTCAGAGGGGAGCCTGCTTCTCCCTCTCCCTCTGCCTGCCACTACCCCTGCTTGTGCTCTCTGTCAAATAAATAAATAAAATCTTTTTTAAAAGATAAAGGAATATTAGCTCAGAACTTCCCAAACTTGGGAAAAGAACTGGACAATTTCACAAAGCTAATAGAATTCTGTATTATTTCAGCACAAAAAGAGCTTTACCAAGACAAACTATAATGAAACTGGCAAAGATCAATGATGAAAGAATTTTAAAGGCAAATGGGGGTGGGGGGGGTGGAGTAACCTACAGTGATTTCTTAGGGAATGGAACTTCTGGAATGCACAAGTTTTCCTCACATCTTTCAGTCTATCTGACTTATGGAGCCAGTTCTAACACTTTCTCTCTACTTCACTCACCACAGCTCTTCCTCTCCAAAGTGGCTCCAGCCCCACCATACACAGTGGGCAGCCTCATCTGGGACCAGTGTCCCTAGAAGGTGACTTCCATGCTCGGCAGCACTGTTACCACAGCAAGGGAGTCTTGAACCAAGGAGATGGGGCCAACCTGCCCATAAGCATGTCTGTGACACCAGGAGGGTATACACAGCTCACACAGGGGATATTCCAGAGCACATGTTTTTTGTTTGTTTGTTTGTTTTTTATTTATTTATTTGTTTAGCACATGGTTCTGATGACCAGTAGGGTTGTGCTATTGGGTCCCACAGGATGCCTTCTACCTAAGGCCACAACCTTCAAGACCAAGAGACATAACTGACCTACCTAACACATAGAAACAAACACAGAAAGAAGACAAAACGAGGAGTCAGAGGAATATGCTCCAAACAAAGGAACAAAACACAACTTCAGAATAAGCTAAATGAAGTAAAGATAAACAACCTACCTGACAAAGAGTCCAGTGTAATGGTTACGAGAGGGGATTGGATGAACTATGTGAGAACTTCAACAAAGAGATATGAAATATATAAGAAAAGAACTATTCAGAGTTGAAGAATATGATAACTAAAATGAAAATACACTAGAGGGAATCAACAGATTAGTGGATGCAGAAGAATGAATCAACAATCTAGAAGACAGGTAGTAGAAATTCATCCAAGCTGAACTGCAACAACATAGAATTTTTTAAAATGAGGTTATACTAAGAGGCCTCTGAGACAACATCAAGCATACTGACATTTGCATTACAGGGTCCCTAAAGGCAAAAGGGGCAGACAATTTCCTTAAACTGTGGGGCAGAGGGAGGGTCTTAGAAGAACAGAGAAGCCCCAGAAAGGATAAAGCCAAGGAAGTCCACACCAAGGCACATAATAAATGTCAAAAATTAAAAAGAGGACCACAAAAGCAGCAAGAGAAGCAACTAGTTATATGCAAAGGAAAACCCTATATGTCTATCTGCTGATTTTTTAGCATAAACTTTTCAGGCCTGTGGGAGGAACATAATATGTGCAATAGTGCTGAAAGAAAAAAACAAACAAAACAAAAACCTACAACAAAGAATACTGAACCCAGAAAAGATATTATTCGTAATTGAAGGAGAGAGAGTTTCCAAGATGAAGAAAAGTTCATCAGCACTAAACTGGCCTCATAAAGACTTCTTTAAGTAGAAAAAAATGATTATAACTAGAAGAATATTATTAAAGGAAAAAATTTCAGTGGTAAGAGCAGAGTAAAGCAAGTAGAAACTTTAAAAGACAAAGTACAATCAATTACATCTACAAAAGATACACAAAACAAAAAATATGTAAAATATATGTACAAATATGAATAATGAGGGGTATAGTAACAATGCAGTGTTGTGGTAACATGTTTGAAATTAGACAACCAAGAACTTACTATAGACTGCTATACACAGCATGTTATAGATGGAACTCATGGCAACCACAAATTTAAAAAAAAAAAACTATAATACATAAAGTCATGAAATCACAAGGAAAGAAAAGAATTATGAAAAGAACCAGAAAACAATGAAGTACATACCTATCACTAATTACTTAAATGCAAATGTCATAATGCTCTAATCAAAAGACATAGGGTGACTGGATGGATAAAAATAACAAGACCCATCTATATGTTCCTACAAGAGACTCACTTCAGACCTAAAGACACAAAGTGAAGGGATAAAAAAATAATTTCCATGTCAATGAAAGGGAAAAAAAAAGCTGGGGTAGCAATCCTTATTTCAGACAAGGTAAAAGTTAGAACAGTCACACAGAGACAAAGGACACAACATAATGATAAAGGGATCAAGTCAACAAGAGGATATAATGATTGTAAATATTTATGCACCCAACATCGGAGCAACTAAATATATAAAGCAAATATTAAAAGACTGAGAGAAATTGACAATACAATACTAGCAGACTTTACCAACCCACTTACATTAATAAACAGATCATCCAGACAGAAAATCAATAAAGAATAAGTGGCTCTGAAAGACACATTTGGTCAAATATATATGGAACACCCCATCCAAAAATGGAATACACGTTCTTTTCAGGTGCATACAGAACATTTTCTAGGATCGAAAACAAGTTAATCCTAAAACGAGTCTCAAAAAGCTTAAGAAGATTGAAATAACAAGCATCTTATTCAGCACAGTGGTAGAAATTATGCAACTAGAATTTACAAAACAAACTGGAAAACACACACACACACACAAATATGGAGGCTAAACTTAATATGCTCTTCAACAACCAAAGAGGAAATCAATAAGTACAGGAGAAAATGAAAACAGACATTACGTTTCTAGTTTTTGGGGTGCATCAACAGCAATTCTAAGAGAAAAGTTTATAATGACACAGGCAACCTCAAGAAAGAAGGAAAAGTGCAATCTAAACTTATACCTAAAGGGACTAAAGAACAAACAAAGCCCAATGTTAGAAGGAACACAATAATAAAGATCAGAGTGTAGAAAAATGAAGGATACCAAAAAAAAAAAATTGAAAAGATCAATAAAACTAAGCATTGGTTTTGGAAAAGGGAAACAAACTGTTAGCTGTATCATCAAGAAAAAGAGAAAGGACCCAAAATCAGAAATGAAAGAGGTTATAGGACCACTAACACCACAGAAATACAAAGCATTTTAAAAGACTATGAAGAATATGCCAACAGTCTGAGCAACCTAAAATAAATGCATAAATTCTTAGAAACATAAATCTTCCAATACTAAATCAAGGATAAATAGGAAATCTGAACAGACTGTTAAATATTAACAAAATTGAATTAGTAAACAACAAATCCCAGTGAATAACAGTTCACAACCAGATGTCTTCACTGGTGAATTCTAGGAAACATTTAAAGAAGAGTTAAAGCCTATGCTTCTCAAACTATTGCAACAAATCGAAAAAGAAGAGGAAAGAATGCTTCCAAATTCATTCTATGAGGCCATCACTACCCTACTACCAAAAACAAAAACACAACAAGAAAAAAAAAAGTTTACAGGTCAAAATTCTTAATTTTTTCCCTAAGATTGATTTATTGATTTATTTATTTGGGGTGAAGGGGTGTGGGAAGGTACAGTGGGGAAGAGAGAATCTCAAGCAGACTCTCATTTGAGCACAGAGTCTGATGTGGGGCTTATCTCATGACCCTGAGATCATGACCTGAGCCAAAAATCAAGAGGCAGAACACTGAACCAACTGAGCTACCCAGGTGCCCCATACAGGTCAATATTCTTCATGAACATAGATTCAAACATTCTCAATATCAGTAAATGAAATGGAACAATACATTAAAAGGATCATCCCACAACCATTAAGAGAAATTTAATTCAGGGGTGCCTGGGTGGCTCAGTCATTAAGCATCTGCCTTCAGCTCTGGTCATGATCCCAGGGTCCTGGGATTGAGCCCCGCATTGGTCTCCCCACTTGGCGGGAAGCCACCTTCTCCCTCTCCCACTCCCCCTGCTGGTGTTTCCTCTCTTGCTATGTCTCTCTCTGTTCAATAAATAAATAAAATCTTAAAAAAAAAGAGATAAATTTAATTCAAGTATGCAAGAGTGGTTCGATATTCACAAATCAAAATAAGCACCCCACCCAAAAAAAAGGAAAAACAAAAAAGAAAAAGCAACCTATTAAATAGAAGAGAATTGTAAATGATGTACCTGATAAGGGATTAATACTATCCAAAATATAAAAATTACTCCTAAAACTCAGCACACACATACAAATAAACCAATTAAGATAGAAGCAGAGTACCAGAATAAAGACTTTTCCTAAGAAGATATATAGATGGCCAGCACATGAAAAGAGCATCACTCATTATCAGGAGAATGCATATCAAAACCATAGCAGGATATCAACTCACATCAGTCAGAAAGACTAATATCAAAAAGAGAACAAGTGTTGACAAGGATAGGGAGAGAGGAGAGTTCTTGCACACTGTTGGTGGGAATGTAAATTGGTACAGCCACTGCGGAAAACAGTATGGAAGCTCCTCAAATAATTAAAGATAGAAATACCACATGATCCAGTAATTCCAATTCTAGGTGTTTACCAGAAGAAAAAGAAAACAAATGAAAAGATACATGCACTGCTATGTTTGCTGCAGCATTATTCACAATTGCCAAGATATGTAAGCAACTTTAGTGTTCATTGACAGATGAATGGATAAGAAAATATGGTATATGTACACAAGTATTAGCCACAAAAAATGAAAATTTGCCATTTGTTACAACATGGTTGGATCTAGAGAGTATTATGCTAAGTGAAATAAATCAGAGAAAGATAAATGATCTCAGTTATATGCCAAACCTAAAAAACAAAGGAACAAACAAAACAGACTCATAGGTACTAAGAATAAATTGGTGGCTGCCAGAAGGGAGGGTGATGGAGAAAGGGGACAAAATAGGTAAGGGGAATTAAGATGTACAAACACTCATCTATAAAATAAGTCAGAGATTATAAGTATAGCATAAGGAATATAGTAATAACTTTGTTATTTTATACTTCTTATGGTGAGCATTTTATAACATGCAATTGTGAAATGTGGTACACTTGAAACTACTATCATATTTTAGCCATACTTCAAGTAAATATACACAAAATAGAGTAAGCTACAAAGGGACCCCCACTGAGTTCTCAGCAGAAAAACCTAAAGGTCAGAGGGAGTGGCAAGACATATTCAATGTGCTGTAAGATAAAATGTGCCAGCCAAGAATATTCTATTCAGCAAAGTTATATTTCAGGTATGAAAGAGAAATAAAGGCTTTCCTAGATGAAAATAAAAACAATGTTCAGCTCCACTGGACTTGCCCTACAAGAAATGTTGAAAGGAGCTCTTCAATCTAAAATAAAAAGTCTAAATTACACAAAAATCTGAATAAGGTGACAAATAGCCAGAATTAGAAAACCACAACTCTACTTTAGAATAATGTGTTAAACAATTGTACGAGAAAGGTTAAAAGAGCATTAAAAACTCTAGTTACTAAAATTTGGTAATAAAGTCACAGTATAAAGAGATAATTTGCAACATCAAAAATATAAAGTGGAGGGACGCCTGGGTGGCTCAGTCGGTTAAATATCTGCTTTTGGCTCAGGTCATGATCCCAGGGTCTTGGGATCAAGCCCCACGTCGGGCTCCCTGCTCATTGAGGAGTCTGCTTCTGCCTCTGCCCCTCCCCCTGCTCATGCGGTCTCTTGCTCTCTCTCTCTCTCTCAAATAAATAAAATCTTTAAATATATATATATACACATATATATATATATATATAAAATATGGAGGAGTAAACGGATGGAATCTTCACAAACAAATGAAGTTGCTATCAGCAGAAAAAGGACTGTTTATCCATGAGATACTTTATATAAACCTCATGGTAACCACAAAGGAAAACTCTGTAATAGTTCCCTAAAACAGAGAAAGAGGAGGCTGAGCACACCACAACAAAAAACGATTAACTTACAAAGGCATACCAAAAAAATAAAAAAAGAAAAGAAAAGAAAGAAAGAAAAGAAAAGAAAAAGTAAAACAATGGAGATAGAAAATAACCAGAAGGCAAAAAGTAATCACCCTGAATGTATATGGACTGAACTCAGCAATACAGAGGCACAGAGTAACTCAATGGATTAAAACAAAAAAAAAAGTTGATATGCTGCGTATAGGTGACTAATTTCAGCTGCACAGACACGTAGGCTTACAAGAAGGGGTAAAAGAAGATATTCCAAGCAAGTGCAAACCAAAAGCCATATTTATACCAGACAAAATCGACTTGAATCCAAAAATGGTAATAAAAAATTCCAATACATCAAGAAGATATAGTAATCATAAATATATATGCTCCTAATAGTAAGTACCAAAATATATTAATCAAATAGTAACAGAACTTAAGGGAAAAACAGACAATACAGTAATTGTAGAGGATGTAGATATCCCATTCCATCAGTAATGAAAAGATCATACAGACAGCAAATTGAAAGGAAACATTGGACTTAAGTCCATTTATTCTACCTATAGTTTGAAGGACACAAAATATTCCATCCAACAGTAGCAGAATACACATTCTTCTCAAGTACACACGCAACTTTCTCCTGGATAGATCATAGGATTGGACACAAAACATAAATATTAGCAAATTTAAGATTTAAATTATATCAACTTCTTTTAGCCAAAATGTTATGACACTAGAAATTAATAAAAGGAAAGTGAAACTCTACAAATACATGTAAACTGAATAACACACTGCTAAACAATCAAAGGAAAATACGAATTTTTCTCAAAACCAATGAAAATGGAAATACAAACTATCCAATCTTGTGGGAATCAGCAAAAGCAGCAAAAACAGGAAAGTTTATAGCAATATAGATATATTAAGAAATAAAGATCTCAAGCTAACTTAACACCTCAAGGAACTAGAAAAATAAGAAACTGAGCCTAAAGTTACCGGAATTAAGGAAATAAAAAAGATCAGAGCAGAAATAAAATAGATACCAGAAAAACAATAAAACAGATCAACAAAACTACAAGCTAGTTCTGTGAAAAGATCAATACAATCGACAAATCTTTGGCTCGACTCACCAAGAAAAAAAAAGACTCAACAAAATCAGAAATGAAAGAGAAGACATTACAACTATACCATAAAAATTCATAGGATTGTAAGATATTATCATGAACATTATATTAACAAACAACCTTGAAGAAATGAATACATTTTTAGAAACACACTATCTACCAAGACTAAATCAGGAAGAAATAGAAAAATCTGAACAGATTAACAAGTAAAAGTACTGAATCAGTAATCCAAAACCATCCACAAGAGAAAATTCCAGACCAGAGAGTTTCACTGGTGAATTTTACCAAATATTCAAACACCAATACTCCTCAAACTCTTCCAAAATATCAAGGAGAGGGAATGTGTTCAAACTCAGTTTAAGAGGTCAGTATTATTACCTTGCTATCAAAACCAGAAAGGACACCATAAGAAAGCAAAAGTATAGACCAATTTCTTTGATGAATATAGATGCAAAATTTAATAAAAATATTAACAAGCCAGAGTCAAGAACACATCAAAATGATTATACACCGTGATCAAGTGTTGTTTTTTTTTTTCCTGGTATGCAAGGATGATTCAACATACACAAATCAATAAATGTAATATATCACAAATGTGAGAATTATTA
>NC_048235.1:1586764-1605371 GCF_002007445.2 Ailuropoda melanoleuca
AAAAAAAAAATAGCTGCCAAACATGAATTCTATATCTGGGAAAATGGATCCTCCAAAATGAAAGAAAAATTAAAACATTACCAGATAAAAGAAAGCTGAAGGATTTCATTACTCATAGACCTTTCTGAAAAATAAATACTAAAAGAAGCCCTGCAAGTTGAAAAAAGATGACACTGAGCATTAATGCAAAACCATATGAAAAAGTAAAGATCTCTGGTAAAGGTAACTACATAGGTAAATTTTTAAAAAAAATTATTGTCATTTTACTTTGCAATTCCTTTTTACAAATTTGTGCTTTCTGTATGATTTTCAAGAGTTAATGCATAAAATGAATTATAAATCAATATTTATGGGCACATAATGGGTAGAGATGCAATTTGTAACAACAAACAGGAAGGAGGGGGAAAAAGCTGTAAAAGTGCAAGTTCATGAAGCTAAATTGATATAAATTTAAACAAGATTGGTGTAACTTCAGATGTTAACTGTAATTCCCATAGTAACCACTAAGAAAATAACTAAAAAATAGACAGGAAAGGATATTGAGAGAATCAAAATGGTGCACGAGAAAATTCTACCAAATCAAAAGAAGGCAGCAGTGAGGTGATTAAGGGAGATGAGAGAGAAGAGAAATAGAAAATAGCAAAATGGCAGAAGTTGGTCCTGCATTATTAGTGATACTGTAAATGTATATGGATTTAACTCACCAAATAAAAGAAAATGGTAAAATGGAAAAAAAAAATTGCAATGATGGAGACTCACTTTAGACCAAAAGACACAAGCAGGATGAAAGTATAGAAAATGAGGCCACACAAATATTAATCAAAACAGAGTTGGCATGATGTTGATAATCAGACAAAAGAAATTTTAAGTCAAAGACTGTTATGAGAAGTGCCTTATTTATTTATAAAAGTTCCAGTTCATCATAAAACTATTTTAAACCAAAAACTAGAGCCCCAGATATACATTCAGCAAACTTCGACAGAATGAAATAGAGAAACAGTTATACAAAAATAGCTGGAGAACTTCAGTGTGGTACTTTCAATCCTAGATAGAAGATGAGTCAGGAAAGAGACCACTTGAGTGAACAACATGGGAATCTGACTGGACCAAAAGGACACGTTACCAACAATAGCCAAATACACATTCTTCTCCAGTGCACATAGGACATTGAGCATTTCCACATGTTACACCATAAAATAATTATCAATACACTTAAAAACAACGAAATGTGAAGTATCGTACAGCCATAATGTAATAAAGTTACCAATTAGCCAAAAGGAAATTGAAAAAATAACAACTACTTGGAAATTAAACCACTTACCCTATATAAGTTTTATTTAATTTTTTAAGTAATCTCTATGCCCAGCACAGTGCTCAAACTCGTGACCCGGATATCGAGAGTCACATGCCATTCTGACTGAGCCAGCCAGCCGCCCCAACATCACCTACTCTTAATGACCGATGGGACAAATTACTAGTGAAATTAGAAAATACTTTGAAACAAATAAAATAAAAAATACAAACCAACAAAGCTTATGCAGCTCAGTAAATGCAGTGCTCAAAAGGAAATTTATAGCTGTAAATTAATCTATTAGAAAATCAGGACCTAAAATTTTAAACTATATACCTAATGGAATTAGAAACAGAAAAAAAAAAAAACTAAACACAGACACAGAAGGAAATAATGTTTAGATCACAGATAAATGTAATAGAGAATAGAAAAAATATATATACAGAAACAACAAAACCAGTTCTCTGAAAAGAGCAACAAAAATAACAAGCCTTATCCAGACTAAGAAAAAGAGACAATAAACATCAGAAAAGAAGTTTGGATAATACTAACAACAGACATGGAAAGGATAAGAATTTAGTAAGGATAGTTATATGTGAGCATATTAAATAATCTGAATAGACAAATTCCTAGAAACATACTAGAAATTATCAAAATTGACTCAAGAAGAAATAGACATAAGTCCTATAAAAGATATTCAATCAGTAATTTAAAAAAAAAGTACGACAAAGAGAAGCCCAGGATCAGATGACATCACTGGTGAGAACTACCAAATATATTAAGGACAGTTAATATCAATTCTGCTCAAAACCTCCCAAAAATGGAAGAGGAGGGGCTACTCCCTCACACACTCTGAGCCCACCATTTCAGGAAGCTACCACATAAAAATTGCAGATAATATCTCTACTGAAAATAAATGCAAAATTCCTCAACAAAAAACTAACAAACTGATTTATGTAGTACATTGAAAGGATTCTATACCAGGACCAAGTGAAGTTTATCCCAGGAATGCAGGGGTCATTCAAGAAAAGAAAATGAATGAATGAAATACACCACACTAACAAAGGAAGGGAAAAATACATAATTGTCTCAATCAATAGATGAAAAGCTTTTGACAAAATCCAACATCCTTTCATTATAAGAACACTAAGAAAAATGGGAGTAGAAGGGAATTCACTCCACGTGATAAAAGGCTTTTATATAAAATCCCACAACTAACATGATAATGGTGACAAATTGAAAACTTTCCCCAGGAGGGCCAAGAGGCAAAGGATTGGGGCTTGAACAGTGCCTCATTCTGGGAACGATTCATAAATTGATTCATTCAGTCCCTGGACCCAGAGAATAGGACATATGTCATTGATGTTCATTTCTGAAGGTCCAGTAAACTTCTGGAAAAGCCTCAGCCATCGCATGGCACTGGCCCAATAGCTCAGAAGTCTCCTGGACAGCTCTAATGAGGGGCGCTCTCTTTGGGGCCTGATGTCCTGTACCTGTTTGCCCATCCCTCCCCAGGGTCATTCTGGCCTCCAGCATCTCACAGGTCCCAGGGATTTCAGATGAGGCACCTGACTGGCTGTGATGTGCTCTGCTCTACATAGGTCTCAAAGCTCAATCTTTGTATGCTTGAGCTGGGACTTAATAACTCCAACTGTTCATTTAGAAAAAGTCTAACTTATAAAACTCTACTCAGGACCAAATGAATCCCTGAAGTTGCCAATATGCCTATTTCTCAATGTGCATATAGACACTTATCTGTAAAAAAGAGTTTCTGTTTGGAAATATGCCATATAATCATTACATGTGAACATCTAAGTCTATACAAACACTTGTATAGAGCTATATATGTTTATACATAATATACAAATTGTATGTGCAAATAATCTATTTTCCATAGTTTAAATTTTTTTCATCTATGAAGACAACTTTAATCTCTTGAATAGTCATAGATAATCCTAATTTTTATCTTACAATCTTTATAATTTTTATATAGAGTTCCATGATTATTTTCTTTTGTATCGGTCTTTTTGGGAAAACAAAAACAAAAAACCAGATCTTGGTTTATTCCTTTTTCTTAACTATCATTTGTTTTATATTCTTTGCAATAATCACAGTTTTGTCTTGATTAATTCTTTTTACCGAATTTTTAAATTTTTCTTGTTATTTTTATCTAATTGCTTAATAGGATTTTAAGGATAGTTTGTATGTTTTCCTATTTTTCTTACTACTGAAGTCATTTAAGGCTATAAATTGCCCTCTAACTATAGCTTTCATTGAGTCATACTGTATTAGGTAGTTTTGTTTGCTTGTTTGTTTTTTACTGTATTCCAAATTTTCCATTGGGCTCAGGGTCACCTGCTCCAAGCAGACCCTAGTGAGCTGGAAGGAATCCCTCAGTGTCTTACTGTTAGCACTCACCGCCTGATCCTCTCCCTTAGGAAGCTTTGTAGGCTCCTAGGAAGAGTGAAGAACTGTCTGTATTCCCTTTACCTGTGACCACTTGGGGGTAGCACCTTCAATGGGCCTCCATCAGCCATAAGCAGCCTCTCAAAATACTACTAACAAAGCCAGCTAATACATGGTAGATTCAAGCAATGTTAATGCCAAGCACACAGTTACTGCATTCACAATGGGACAAAATGACAATTAATGTCCATAATATACATTAAAACATAATTAGGGTAAAAGAAACACATCCTACTAGAAAAATGAGCCAAACATAGATGTAGATATTTAATGGAGAAGCACATTCAAACATGAAACAATGGAGAAATGCAAGGTAAATAACTCTCCATATATAAAGTAAAGTAAATAAAGATCTCTCTCTCCAAACACACACACACACACACACACACACACACACACACACACACACACACACTTAGCTTAGCTTACTGGCAAAAGTTTTATGAAACCATCTGGCACTAACTATTAAAATTGAAAAAGAACCCATATGCTGAGGTGAGGCAATCCAAATTATGGGGCTCTCTCAGGGAGAATGTGTAAATATACATTTATTACAATATTAGCTAAAATGACAAAGAATGGAAATTAAGGGAATGCCCATACACAGAGTAATTGAAAAGAATGTGTATCTGATATGAAGCTCCATAATGGGTTAGAACGGCGCATGTCTAGTCTGTGTGGTAAGAACAGTCAACAGGAGCTCCACCCTTTAAAAACATTTTTGCATGCACAATACCATTTCTTAACTACAGGTAAAATGTTATACAGCAGATGTCTGGAACTTATTCATCTTGCATATCTGAAACTTTATGCCTACTGAGAGCCACACATTTTTGGAGGAGAGACACACTTGCCTCTTTGAAGACGGTGTTTAGGAACCAAACACCAAACCTTAGATTCACACTCTGTGACTGTGCTTAATTTCCTTAATGTCTCCATTTCTTGGGCCTTTTTTCTTTTTTGTAAATGGATATCAGTATATTTCCTGTTTCATAGAGTTGTGGGTAAAATTTGATAATATAAGCAAATCTCTTTCAAAGTATGCTGGCAAGGAGAAAGCCTCTAACATATCCATCATATTATTTTTACTTTGAAAAATACAACTCACATTCTGAGGCATTTTAGTTTCAGATAAATGCCAAAAAAAATGCACTGGATACACATTAGCATGGAATTTTGGTCATCATCTTCAAAACTCATGAAGAGAGGGGCAGGAGGAACATTTCACCTCCACATATCTCAACGTTGCGACCTGGGAGATGTGAATTTTAACATTTTCCTCTATTTTTAAAGATTGCATAAAATATTTCCATAAAACCTTCCCTAGAGTGATGGCTGTAGCTTCACGTTTGGAATTTAGTAAGTATTCCTTTGAAGGGACAGTAGGAGAAACTGCTGAATTGAACTCATCAGTCTGAATGAAGCCTTCACATTAGAAACTTGAGCCTGTTTAGTTAGTTATCCTCTACCTTAATATGTTGAAATAAAAACAATAAATTCCCCTTCTCACTAGTTCACAGACTTTCTTAAGTTGATCCTTAGGTTCCATTTGAGATACAGAAAGGAAAAAAAAAAGCAACAACTTAAAGTTGACTCTTGTCATATTATGTTTTCTGTACTTACAAGCCTGCGAGCCAACATCTACTGATCAATAGAGGATCTGGAGCTTGAACAACATGTTTCAACATTACATGTGGCAACTCGGCCTCCTGAGCTCCTCCATTCTGCTCAATATTAAATGTTACCAACAAATACTTCACAGTCTCTATTCATGCTGATACAAAAACAGTGTCCCCAGAGGGATACAAGAGGGGATAGGGTATAGGAACATCAAAACTCTTGAAAAACTGCCAAAAACTGAGAAAATAAAATAGAGTGTAAAATTTTAGCATCAACATATGTTGAAATCCACCAGATTATATACAATAAATATGTACAGTTTTTGTATATCAACTGTATCTCTTTTTTTAACTGTATCTCAGTAAAGCTGTTAAACATTAATTAAAAAGATATAAGTACATCCAGCTGCTCAATGTCCCTTAGAAATTGTATCCCTGTGGCACCAATACAGGGTGTCTCCTGCCCTAGTGAGAGGAGGAGATAAGCCTACACACCAGCGTGCCCACAGTTCCTGCAGATGGGTCTGTTAGCTAGCTAAATAGGGACCAAGCCCTGCTCTTCCCTGCACCTGCAGCTGTGGCAAAGGCTGACTGCCAGCCAGGCCCACCGACAAGTCTGAGGCAGCCTCAGGACTCTCAACAGCTTGAAGGCAAAACCTGCCCAGCATATATGCACATCAGACCAAGTGGGCATTGCAGCCAGCTGGGATGAGGGCAACTGTGGCTCAGTCACCATGGAAGGACACATGCAGTCCACACAGGGATACCCCTAGAGTGCCTGGTTCTGGTGACCAGGGGGGGATTGCACTACAGGGCACCATAGGACCTCTTGTACACAAGGTTACCACTATAAGGCCAGGAGATGTAGCTGACTTACTAATACGTAGAAACAAACACAGATAATTAGGCTAAATGAGGAGACTGAGAATAGGTCATAAATCAAAGAACAAAGACAAAATCACAGTAAAAGAGCTAAATAAAATGAAGGTACGCAATATTCCTGGTAAATAATTTAAAATAATGTTCATAAAGATACTCCTGGAATTGAGAGAAGAGTAGATGGACTCAGTGACAACTTCAACAAAGAAACAAAATATAAAAAACAAACAAACAACAACAACAACAACAAAACAGAGCTGAGGAATTCAATACCTGAAATAAAGATACACTAGAAGGAATCAGCAGCAGATTAGAGGATATAGAAGAACAAATTAGAAATCTGGATGAGGGTGTAAAGGAAGGCAACCCAGCTGAACAGCAAAAAGATAAAACAAGAGAACATAAGAATAAGTTAAGGGAACTCCATGACATCATTAAGAATACCAATATTCATATTATAGGCATTTCAGGAGAGAGAGAGAAGGGGACAGAAAACTTACTTGAACAATTAATAGATGAAAAATTTCCTAATCTAGGGGAGGAAAATGGCATCCACTTCCAGGAGGTTCAGAGAGCCCCTAACAAGATGAACCCTATGAGGGTCACTCTAAGACACATGATAATTAACATGGCAAAATGTAGTGATAAAGAGAATTTCAAAAGCAGCAAGAGAAAACAGTTATATACAAAGGAAACCCCCTAAGGCTATCAGCTGATTTTTTAGCAGAAATTTCTCAGGCCAGAAAGGAGTGATGTGTTATATACAAAGTGCTGAAAGGAAAAACATATAAGTAAGAATACTCCATCCAAAGCTATCATTCAGAATAGAAGAGTTTTCCAGACAAAGGCTGAAGGAGTTCACCACCACTAAACCAACCATAACAAGAAATGTTAAAGGAAATCCTTTCTGTGGAAAGAAGAGACCATAAATACTAATAGAATAAAATGAAAAGAACAATTTCACAGGTAAAAACAAACGTATAGTAAAGGTCGTTGATTAATCACTTCTAACACCAGTATGGAGGTTAAAACATAATAATAGTAAAATCAATTTTATCCAGAAAAATTAGTCAAGGGATACACAGAATAAATAGATGTAAGACATGGCATCATATAAAAAATAAAAATCAAGGGAGAATATGCATTAGAGCTTTTAGAATACATTCAAATATAAGTGACCAACAAATTAATATAAGCTGCTATATACAGAAGATGTTATATATGAATCAAATGGTAATCACAAATTAAAAATCCATAATAAATACACAAAAAATAAAAAGGAACCCAAGCATAACACTAAAGAAAGCCATGACACCACGAGAGGACAAGACAAGTGAGGGAAAGTGATGAATTACAAAAAGAACTGGAAAACAACCAACAAAATGATAATAAGCACGTACCTATCAATAACTACCTTAACTGTAAATGCTCCAACCAAAAGACAGAAGGTGACTGAATTGATTAAAAACAACAAAACAACAAAAAACAAGACCCATCTTTGCTGCTTACAAAAGACTCACTTCACATATAAAGATATATGCAGACAGAAAGTGAAGGAATAGAAAAACCTAAACTGTGCAAATTAAGTGAAAAACAAAATGACAAAACAACAAACTGGGGTAACCATATTTATATCAGACAAAATAAACTTCAAAAGAAACACTGTGGAACACTACATCAAAAATTAATGATGTACTGTATGGTGACTAACATAATAAAAAAATAAAAAACAAAAAATAAAAAAATACTGTAGCAAGTGATAAAGAAGGACATACATAATAACAAAGTGGTCAATCAAATAAGAGGATATGACAATTATAAGTATCTATGCATCCAACATAGGAGGACATAAATGCATAAAGCAAATATTAACAGACATAAAGAGAGAAATTGGCAGTAATAATAGTGGTGGAGTTTAACACCCACTTATATCAATGGATAGATCATCCAGATGGAAAATCAATAAGGACACAGTGTCTTTGAATGACACATTAGACCAGATGGACTTCACAGATATGTACGGAACACACCATCCCCAAACAGAAGAATACACATTATTTTTAGGTACACATGGAACATTTTCCAGAATAGAGTACATGTTAAGCCACAAAGCAAGTCTCAATGAATTTAGGAAGATTGAAAGCATATCAAGTATCTTTTCTGACCACAATATGATATTAGTAATCAAGTACAAGAAAAAAAATCTGGAATAAACACAGACATATGGAGACTGCACAACATGCTACTAAACAACAAATGGGTCAAAAAGAAATTAAGGGAAATTAAAAAGAAAACAAAAATGTGGATACAGCTGAAAATGAATATACACTGGTCCCAAATCTTTGGGGTGCAGCAAAAGCAGTTCTAAGAGGGAAGTTTAGAGCAATATAGGCCTACCTTAAGAAACAAGAAAAATCTCAAATAATGTAGTGTAGACCTACAGGAGCTAGAAAATGAGGAACAAAGTCCAAGATGGTAGAAGGAAATAATAAAGATTAGAGTAGAAATAAATGAAGTACAGATTTAAAAAAAAAATTAGAAAAGATCAATGAAACCAAGAGCTGCTTCTTTGAAAAGATAAACAGAATTAATAAACCTATAGCCAAAGTCATCAAGAAAAAGGAGAGTGGATGCAAATAAAATCAGAAATGAAGGAGGAGAAATAACAACTAACACCAGAGAAATACAAGGGACTATATGAGAGTATTTTGAAAAATTACATGCCAAGAAATTGGATAACCTAGAAGAAATGGATAAATTCCTAGAAACATATAACCTTCCAAAAATGAATCAGGGAACATGGAAAATTTGAACAGAACTATTACTAGCAATGAAATTGAATCCGTAATCCAAAAACTCCCATCAAATGAAAGTCCAGGACCAGATGGTCTCACAGGTGAATTCAACCCCAAATTTAAGAACAATACCTAATATTCTCAAACTATTCCAAAAAATAGAAGGGGAAGGAAAACTTCCTAATTCACTATGCAAGACCAGCATTACCCTGATAACAAAATCAGAGAAAGACACACACACAAAACAAGCCAATAACTCTGATGTTCGTAGATGCAAAATTTTTCAACAAAATATTAGCAAACTAAATTCAACAGCACATTAAAAAAAATTAACCATGATTGCTATTTATTCTAGCAATGCAAGTGTGGTTCAGTATTTGCAAATCAATCATTGTGATATGTAGGATTCACAAGAGGAAGGATAAAAATCATATGATTGTCTCAATAGATGCAGAAAAGAGCTTTTGACAAAACATCCATTCATGATGAAAGTCAACAAAGTAGGTTTAGGGGGAACATACCTCAACATAACAAAGGCCATATAGGAAAAACACACAGCAAACATCATACACAACAGTAAGAAACTGAAAGGTTTTCCTCTAAGGTCCAAAACAAGACAAGGATGTCCACTCTCATCACTTTTATTCAACATAAAATAAGTACTGGAAATCCTAGCCACAGCAATCAAGAAAGAATAAGAAAAGGCATCCAAAATGGTTAGGAAAAAGTAAAATGTCATTTTGTGTAGATGACATGATACAATATACAGAGAACCCTAAAGACTTCATTAAAAGACTGTTAGGATTAATAAATATATTCAGTAAAGTTGCAGGATACAAAGTTAATACACAAAAATTTGTTGCATTTCTATACACTAACAACAAAATAGCAGAAAGAGAAATTTAAAAAGCCATCCCAATTCAAAACGAAAAAAAAAATACTTAGGAATACATTTAATCAAGGAAGAGAAAGACCTGTACTCTGAAAACTGTAAGATATTGAAGAAAGAAATTAAAGACGACACAAGCAAATGGAAATATATTCCAGGCTCATTAACTGGAAGAATTAATATTGTTAAAATGTCCATACTACCCAAGGCAAAGTATAGATTCAAGGCAATCCCCACCAAAATACCAATAGCATTTTTTAGAAAACCAGAATAATAAAAATTTTATGGAACCACAAAAAACCCTGAATAGCCAAAGCAATCTTGTGAAAGAACAACAAAGATGGCAGCATGATGATCCCTGATTTTAAACTGTTATCAAACTATAATAATCAACACAGTGTGGTATTAGCATAAAAACAGACACATAGGTCAACAGAACAGAAAAGGGAGCCAGGAAACCAACACACACATATATGGCCAGTTAATGTGTGACAATAGAGGCAAGAATATACAAGGAGAAAGGATTCTATCTTTAATAGATGGTGCTGGGAAACCTGGGCAACTACATGCAGAAGAATGAACTTGACCACTATCTTACACAATACACAAAAGTTAACTGAAAATGGATTTCACAATTGAATGTGAGACCTGAAGGCATAAAACTAAAAGAAAACATAAGTGGTAAGGTCTTTGACATCAGGTTTGGAGATGATTTTTTTTGGATTTGACAACAAAAGCAAAGGCAGCTAAAGTACAAATACACAAGTGGTACTATATCCAGCTAAAAAATTCTGCACGGCAAAGGAAATAATTAACCAAATAAAAACCCTACTGAATGGGAAAAAATATTTACAAATTCTATTTCAGATAGGGATTAATATCCAATATATAAAGAACTCACATAACTCAAATGCAAAAACAAACAAACAAACAAAAAACAAATAATCAGATTAAAAAGGGGGCAGAGAATATGACTAGATATTTTTTTCTAAAGAAGGCATACAAACAGCCAACAGAGATAGGAAAAAATGCTCACCATCACTAGTCATCAGGGAAATACAAATCAAAAGTATGATAGGATATTACCTCCATGTGTTTTGAATAGCTATTATCAACAGGACAGGAAATTACAAATATCGTCAAAGACGTAGAGAAAAAGGAACCCTTTTTTCACTTTTAATGGGAATATAAATTGGTGTGGTCACTATGGAAAACAGTAAGGCGGTTCCTCAAAAAATAAAAAATAGAAAGATACGATCCAATAGTTTCACTAATGGGTATTTACCCAAAGAAAACAAAAACACTAACTCAAACAGATACGTACCCCATGCTATTGCAGTATTATTCACAAGAACCAAGATATGGAAACAATTTAAGTGTTCATTGATAGATGAATGGATAAAGAAAATATGCTATATATACACAATAGGATATTATTCAACCATAAAAAAGAATGAGATCTTGCCGTTTTTGACAACATGGATGGACTTGGAGGATATTACACTGAGTGAAATAAGATAGAACAACTCAAATGCCATATGATTTTACAAATGCCATATGATTTCACAAATGCCATATGATTCTAAAGAATCATAGACCTAGAAACAGATTTGGGGTTGCTAGATATGGGGGGTGGGAGAGTGAATGAGTGAAAGGGGCCAAAATGTACAAATTTCCAGTTATAAAATAAGTGCTGGGGATGTAATGGACAGCATGATGACTGTAGTAAAAAAATATGATCTTGTGTGTTTGCAAGTTGCTAAGAGTACATTTAAAATTTCTTATCACAAAAAATAAGTTCTGTAACTGTGTGGTGATACATTAACTAGGTTTACTTTGGTGATCTTTTTGCAACTTATGCAAACATCAGATCATTATACTGTACACCTGAAACTAATGTATGTCAGTTATTCCTCAAAAACATATGCATGGACGCTGAGCTGATCAATGCCCCTTAGAAATAGTGTCACTGATTGACTGAGAGGATTTCCCTGCTCTCCCACTGCAGTAGCATCTGTTTTAGCGCTGCTCCCCAGGCATGACAAGGTCAGATCCAGTCCCGCACCTAAACACGATCATCTCAGCTTGAAGAAGGTGTGCAAACTTTCAAGTATTAGATATGGAACATACAGGGTCCCAGTCATTGCTCTGAGCAGCGCACATGTATGATTCATTCAGTCCTTAGAAAAGCAAAAGCATGAACTTGAAGCTAATATTATCCCCATTTTAAGACCAGGAAACCCTCTCAGAGGGGTTAGTCACTCGCTCTAAGTCACAGCTAGAGGTAACAGCACTGGAATTCCAGCCTCAGAAGCCAATCTCCATGGCCTGTGCGGTTCACCACTGTGCTGCTGTTGTCACATCGGCCTTTCAAAGCATGTTTTTCTTCAGTGTCACAGATCTGACACATGCCAAAAGAGAGTATAGGAAAAATAAAGATGATGATAAAAAAAAAAAAACAAACTTTTCTTGGAATACTAGATACCTATCGAATGCTGTGTCATGAACTTTTCATAAATAATTATTTAATTGTAATTATAAAGCTAAGAAGTATTTTTTGCTTTCAGAGAAGACCACTGTGACTCACACTACTTGGAATTACTATGCAATGGGTCAGAACCTATATTTGAAAATAGTCCAGTGCAATTCCAAGCTTACGGTTTTACCCCCTCCTTTTTTTTTTTTTTGTATCTTATTTATTTATGAGAGAGAGAGACAGAGAGAGAGAGAGAGAAGCAGACTCCCCGCTGAGCAGGGAGCCCGATGTAGGGCTTGATCCCAGGACCCTGGACCATGATCTGAGCCGAAGGCAGACGCTTAACTACTGAGCCACCCAGGCACCCCAAGTTTTATGGTTTTAAAAGAATAGGTTTGAGGTGCCTGAGTGGCTCAGTGGGTTAAGCGTCTGCCTTCGGCTCAGGTCATGATCTGGGGCTCCTGGGATCAAGCCCCACATTGGGCTCCCTGCTCAGTGTGGAGTCTGCTTCTCCCTCTCCTTCTGCCCCTCTTGCACTTGTGCTCTCTTTCTGTCAAATACATAAATAAAATATTGTTTAAAAATTAAAAATAAAGAGAGAAAGAATGGGCTCACAGGCTTAGATACTGCCTAAACCTTTACTCAAGGAAGGGAGAGTGTTGGGAATTTCACCAAAGTACAGGTGACTTGAGATATCACGTACACATTGTTGCTCACATTAAAAATGCCTTCCACATCTAAAAAGAGCCCTACCTTTTTTCTATGGGTGAGGAACCCAGGGCCTGCCTCTTTTTCGTGCTGGGCTGGGGTAGGAATGGAAACCCAGGCTAAAGTTTGCCGGTGGAAGGGAGAAGAGAGAGACTATCTTGGATGGAATAGAGTTACCATGGGGACAAAGACACTAGTGGGATACTCCAAGGTGCCACAAAAGGCTGTTTTCTCATATTCTTTATTTCTGACTTTCCTCAACATCCTTCTCCCATGTCTGTGCCTTTCCCCGTTACATTCTTGCCCTATTGAGGACCTAGAACCTTTCCAAAGGCAGAAGACAGAGAAGAGGGCCAAACAGAGCTTCCAGATGTGCATCTCATTTTCGCAGTGGGGTCCACCCACCTTGCTCCCCTCAGCAGCACGTGCTCAGCATCACTTTCCTTTGATGCATATTTACGAGTGTCTCCAACATACTAGGCACTGAGGAAGGTGACAGATACACAAACACGTATTCTGGTTTCAGGGATGGAAATCTAAACATGTCAGTTCATAGGGGTTCTTGTGCCAACAAACCTAGAAATTGCCTTTCAAGTATCTTTGCAAACATTTCAGAAATGCTGATATTTTACACACAGCCGATTACGGTTTTATTCAACTCAAATGTTCATGAATCTAAATTGCCTGGGAGATATCTAAGAGACCTAGTGAAGAAGTTATGTGGAGTTTTAATGTATATTTTCCACATCCAGGAGAGCTGCATCGGTAGGTGTTAGGCCTAGAGAAAACTCCTGCACGTGGTGAATTATGCAGCCTTGGCTCGTTCACGGCAACTGTCAGGGGCTTACTTCCTCCATTTGGCCAGAGGAATACTTCTCAAGGGTGCAGGATATAAAATCTGAAAAGCGTTTTGTTTGTTTTTATTTCTTTTTGCTTGCTTAACACTCTAGGTTAAACCAGTGGAAGACGGGAGATAGCATCCAGTTCCTCAAAGACTGACAATGTAATGTCAGTGTTGCAACACTAATGGGGTCAGAAAATGGAGCAGGGGGTTTTTGCCTGTATGTTCTTTACAAACCAGCTAAATTTTTAGTTACTCTGTTTCTGGAAAGAGAAGGGCAACATTTTAATGAAGCTGTGAAAACTTTATGGAGCATGTTGTCCCCTCGACAAGCAAATACAATTATTACGTGGGAGAAAACACACCAAGTGATACAAAGGAAAACTTCCTATATTATGATCTATATAACACGTTCTCTGTTTTCCTGTTGGTTGTTGGACGTCTTGGTGGGCCTCAAAGCCCCCTAGTAGGCTTTTGATCATGCGACCTTTGCACAATTGTGAAATAAAATAGGTTCTATGGAAGACACGTGTTTTTAAAGACTGAATCTCTTGCAAGGAGTCTTCTCCCCGCGATCGCCTCATGAAGCAAGTGTACTGGAGCCGAGTGAGGAATAAATTTTCCAAATCTGGGGCAATTTCTAATTGTACTTCTAGAGACTTTAATTCATGTAAATCACCAAGAAAATGGGGAGAATAACATTTAGCCATACCATTTAGAAAAGTATCTGTAGACTTGAAGGATTTCATTATTGATAACGCAAAACAAAGTATCTTAAATATTTTACTTACATACTAATTTAGATACTAATATATTGAATTGTGTAATCATCTAAAACCAAGAGATTATGGTAAAAGCTCATAGAGAAACTGTCAAATTATCACTTACTATTCTTACCAGAAGTCTGTAATGATACCATCATAGTAAAATGAGAAAAATGTAAACCAATTATTTGTACACAGGATCAATTGCAGAGTCCTTACACTCTCCCCTCAGATCCTCACCGGTAATGAAGTAGTAATATGACCCTTTAGTGCTGCTTGGATGATTCAGAGCCCTCCCAGAATGTGTTAAAGTCTTATGAAACATGTAAATTCTATTCTAATGCTCACTTGACACATGAGGAAAAGAGAATTCAGAATCCAAGCAAAATGGAACGTAAACAAATCCAAAAGCTACAAAGACTGTGAATTTATTGATTGCACATAACATTTCTTCTCACCCATGGGAGAAAACTCCACACCTTTGTTAGTATAACACAGCATTCTCTCTGTGTCTAACATAATACTCATCCTCCCGATTAGAAAAAGTACTTCTCCAGGTAAATCACTGCAGAAAAATGATTCCAACATATTGAGTACCCTCAGCATTATCGTTCCAATGTGTTTTCCCAGATATCCATCTTTGATGCAGATGAAAATACCATTTCCAAGACAAGCCACATATGTCTTTATTGGAAAGACGTCTTGAATTCTGAAAACACAAATAGATCTACCGTAGGAAGTAATTTCCACTAAAAATATCAATAAAATACTTTAAGATCTTAATTCACCCTGACACCAATTATAATATAACATCTCTTTGTGGGAACCTCTTAATCAGAAATAAATAATAAGGAAAGTAAAAGCACACTTCAAAACAAGGTTGCCATGAAAACTGTGTGGATGTTTCTTATGTATTGTGTAACGTACACAGCCCCTGGTATTCTGCTACATAGATATCAGGATTGGTGAGGAACTGGATTTATAGCATGTCCTAGAAATACCATGAAATAAGTAAAGCACCATTATGAGAAGCAGAGATCTTATTCTTTAGTCCTTAAAAGGTAATGCTTTATGACTTCTTGAGTCATCACTAAAAAACACAGGGTTTTGTGTATTTACAAAAATAATTTTTTTCTGACACTTATAAAAGGAAAAGCAACGCTGCTCACTGCAAGTCTTTTAAAGAGTAAATCTTTTTAAAAGAGTTGCATGGTTCTGTTTGGTTCATATCACTTTTTTGGAGTTCATGGACAAGCGGGTGGACACACAAACTTTCCTTTCTAGACCAAACTGGAGCTGTGGTCCGTGGTCAGCCAGGACTGTCCCTCTGGTCTGCATATCCAGTCGGTGTTAATGGATCTCGTCCACGTATCTGTTCACTGTGTTGGCTGAAGGAACAACAATCCTAAATTGGATGGTTTAGCATCTGTGGTTTTCTTCTCTTCATAAAGACCTTCTGCTCTAGATCTGGTCATTGTTAGATTCTTCTGCTGTAAAATCACCGCACACGTTCAGGTGGGAAGAACTCTGTTCCCGTAGTGTGGCTGCAAATGGTGGGGAGTCCGCATTCAGCCTGTGGTAGCACTGACTGGTCATGGTGACTGCGTGGTCACCCAGAAGACACGGGATCAAGCTGTAGCTGCGTCCCCTGTTTGCTGTGCCACGTCAGGTGAGAATATTCGTGCCCTGCATGTCATCCTCCCATTTGTAACATCGAGGTCAATGATGGCACCAGCATCAATAGTAATAGCTTAACTGCATAGAGAAATATAACGATCATGATTTCAAACCACAGAGAGAAAAAAAAAAATCCATGAGAGAGAGAGACAGGAGCATTGGTGGAGTTATATCCTCATGCAAGTGAGAGTGAATGGAATTTAACCCCAAAGTGAAAGGATGGACTTAAAAGAGAAGCGTGGGTACTGAGCTGCAGGGATAGCTGGGGAAGCCCGAGGAATGGTGCAGATAATGGTGTGGGTGAGGTGCCAGGGGTCTGCAAATACTCTTCTAATTGATTGGAAGGCTTAGGGCACTCCAAGCGGCTGACATCTGGATTACAACCATATGTGCAATTATTTAGATGTTGAAGGCGTTGAGCATCCTTTTACACTCTACATGCTCTGATTAAACAGAAATGATTTCCTTTACTTTGTGCGTGTCAGGCTGTAAAACCTTTGAAGTCAGCATTTGTTTTTATGTATCTTTATTTTCTCTTTCCCAGGACATTTTGCTCAGTATTTTAAACCCTGTGCAATTTTAATAATCATTTAATAAATGAACACATGAATAAATGAATGGCAAAGGTCCCATGTCAGTGGCTTTCATCGAGTGATGCCAATTAAATTTGTTTTTGAGAGAATGTTTGCTATTCATCTAATAATATATTCAATAATATCTTGACATCCTGCACTCTATGGTTAAAAATATCTCATTGCCCAACCTAATATAAATGTCTCAATTTTAAATTGTGTTTTGGAAGTATTTGGGGTTTATATTTTAAGCTTTAGAAAACACTGATCTACTTTATTTTTTAAATTCATTTTTTAACACTGTTCTATTTTAAAATGTAAAATAAATTCTATAATATTTTAAGTGCATTAAATATACTAACAAAAAAGGAATAAGGTTTAAATGTAAAAAAAACATTAGTTACGTATTTTAGTGTGTGTGTATATATATAATATTAGTTTTCTTCTTAGATAAAATGCAGTCATTTTGATGGCAAAATAAAAGTTACATGCATAAAACAATAGCTTATTGTATATACAAATATAGCAACCCACATCAGACTGAAACACAATTTTGAAGTAAATACTGTACAAAATTTGTTTTGAAATGAAATTAAGTAGGATTTTAAAATGTTAGCTTAAGGAATGAAGTTCTATGTGTCATTTTATTCCTGAAAGAATTTCTAAACTCCCTCCAGCCTTAATTTTCTCCCTCTTAGAAGTTTGTTGAATTTAAAAGGTATTTAGTCAAACAGAATTACTTGAACATTAACAGAATATACAAAGAAACTTCATGCTTTGCATAAATTATTTTCATTAATAGCACGGCATGAGGTGCTTGCTTGAATAACTTTTTTGTCAACATTAAAAAGACCCTGCTTTCAGAAAAGAGGCCTTGCAGAAAATTTACAGAAGAGGGTGACAACTAATTTTCATCTTAACAAGTAAACATTAAAGTCATTTTTTGGAAAAGATTATATAAATCAGAGTAATTTACTAAATTATACTTTTTGCTAATATTCCCTCTTTGAGACTTAGAGCTCACATACTAACATTTCTAAAGCAAACTGGTGACTTTAGGGAAAATTCCAGTCACTAACAATAAGCCCTAGCCTGACGTATTCTACTATTTGCACAAGTTAATTTATATGCATTTGCTTTAATTTCAATATATTATTTAAAGTCTGTTCTCTGCTCTGATTCAGGCCTTGTTAGTTAGTGGAAAGAGAAGCAAATGTTTGTTTTAATTCAGTCTTTGCTCCTGGTGCTCCAGCTGGGATGGAGAGAAAAGAGCACGCTCCAGAAATGAAGTCCTCTAGATTAATCCCCCATCCATTTACATTCCAAATATAATTTCTGAGTTAGTTGGAAGGAAAATACTAAATTTATCTATTAAGGTGGAGATTTTACAAAATTTTTATTTCAAAACTGACCATAATTATTAGAAAACACACAAGTTTTAGAAATCAGTTTTAATGTACTTGCAAAATATCCTGGATCTTTCACAAAAGATTCATGTACTTAACAATTACTTGTTGAGAATCTGTTAAGATCACAAATTGGTTGTATTTCTTCACTAGTAGCATTTCTACTTTTAACACAAGTATGATTATGCATTATCCATACTTTCATTTAATCATATATATATATA
>NC_048235.1:1605471-1609692 GCF_002007445.2 Ailuropoda melanoleuca
TGCTTGTGTTCCCTCTCTCGCTGGCTGTCTCTCTCTCTGACAAATAAATAAATAAAATCTTTAAAAAAAAAGAACTTAAGTGAAATGAGATGTATGAATTTTATGTTTTTATATATTTTATATTTCACTTTCTTTTATATTTGATTTATGTTGCCTTATTACATGTTTGTGTACATATACGTAAGTGTCTTCAACAAAAGCTCATGAGGAGCGGGAGGAAGGAGGGGAGTCTAGGTCTGCTAGATGTGAACATAAAAGGGGTAGGCTTTAAATTTAGCAGTGGATTTACTCTCTTGAACTCATTTCTAAGATCTAAGCATCTGTCTCCTTAATGCTAAAATGAAAATAATGTTCTTTGATAGTGAAAGCAGATTATGTTTTGAAAAGTTTATAAACAAGCTTTATATACATATATGGTCACATAGAAGTGGTTTTTAAGATGGTACTGGAAAAACAGGTAGGATGTTCCTGGTAGAATTCTCTGTTTGGTTAGAGGATATAACAAAGTAAGATTGAGACGCTGCAGTTGGCTACACGCCTATGAGAGTGGTCAAAGTCCAGAATGCTGGCAATACCAAGTGCTGGTGAGAACGTCGAGTAGTAGCAAGAGCTGACACTCACTCCCGGTGGGAATGCAAACTTTGGAAGAGAGCTTGGCAGTTTCTCACAAGACCAAGCATGCTCTTCCCCCATGATTCAGAAATTGGTTTTCCTGGTGTTTACCCAATGGACACAAAACTTATGTGCACACAAAAATCTGCATACTGATGTTTACAGCAGCTTTATTCATAATTGCCAAAACTTGGAAGCAATCAAGATGTCCTTGAGTAGATGGATACGTGAACTGTGCTCCCTCCAGACACTGGAATATTATCCAACGCTAATATGAAATGGGCTATCGAGCCATAAGTAGGCATGGACGGAACTTAAGTGCATATAACTAAGTGAAAGAAGCCCATCTGGAAAGGCTGCGTATTGTATGATGCCAACTATGTGACACCCTGAAAAAGGCAAAACTTTGGAGACAGTAGGACCAATGGCTGCCAGGGCAGGCAGAAGGGAGGGATCAACAGGAAAAGCACAGAGGCTTTAAGGGTGGTGAAAATACTTTCTTTATTACAATGGTGGATACGTGTCATTATACATGTGTCCAAACTTACAAAATGTACAATAGGAAGAAAGAACTCTAATGTAAACTAAGGACTTCAGGGGATAGTGATGTGTCCATGTAGGTTCATCAACTATAACAAACATACCAGTATAATGAGGAATGTTGAATAGTGGGGGAGGATGTGCCCATGTGGGGCAGGTGGTCCATGGAAAATCTCTGCATCTTCCTATCAATTTTGCTGTGAACCTAAAACTTCTCTAAATTTTTTAAAACAAATGTTTGCACTTTGTTCTTAGGAAGATCGGTAGGAGAAGAAAGGGATAAAGAAAGGGGGGGTAATCAGAAGGGGGAATGAAGCATGAAAGACTATGGACTCTGAGAAACAAACTGAGGGCTTCAGAGGGGAGGGGGTGGGGGAATGGGATAGGCTGGTGATGGGTAGTAAGGAGGGCACGTATTGCATGGTGCACTGGGTGTTATACGCAACTAATGAATCATGGAACTTTACATCAAAAACCAGGGATATACTATATGGTGACTAACATAATATAATAAAAAAATTATTATAATAAAAAAAAGTTTGCACTTTGGCTGAATTATATTGTCTAGAAAAATAGGTCACGGAATAAAGAGCTTTAAATTCCAGACCTTAGAGTTTTTATTATTTTTATAAGAAATAAGAGCTATTAAAGTTGTTTAAGAAAGAACTTAGGAAAAAACAAATTGTAATTTGAAGAATCGTTCAGTTTTAGACAGAAAGACATACTGACTAGAGAATTATAGAATAAAAAAACGAAGGTCTATGTGTAATGAGAAGGGGCTAGAAATGCACCATTTACTGAAGAGTCACCAAATTACTTTGCTTACCTTATCTCAGTTAAAAGGATGGCAAAAGAGAGAAGATCTGAGACCAGACGGTACAAAATATGCCAGATTCCCAGCTCATTGGCTCAATGACTTCCCTCCCATATTTAATCAGTATTGTACAGGTCCAAACAAGCAGGGAAGCTGCAATGATGAGTAATGAAGAAAAATGAAAGAAACTCTGTCTTCATCATTCACTTCTCAAAATTATAAACATCCAAGTATTGCAAATTTGGGAAAATTTTGATTTTTCCCCCCATTTCTGCTATTGGTGTCCTGGAGAAATAGAAGAGCTATTTCCAGGGGGCAAATAATGGCTTTGGTTATTTTCAGGTTTACTTTACTGATTTCTCTCCTGTAAACACTGGCTTGCAGTTTTTGGCGTATAGTACTCGTATTCATTATTTTTTCAATTAGCCTACAAGGTCCTTGGGGGCAAAGACCATGTGTTGTGTTTCTTAGCATCTACAATCACAGTCTATACAGTGACAGGCTGTGTGCACGTGTGTACGTGCATGCGTGCACACACACACACACACACACTGACTGACAGGTCTGTGAATGGGTCTCCAGAAATAACGTATCTTCTATTTGAATCAAGTCTGTACACATGTTGATTTAAGTGGTATCATGTTACATGCAGCATTTGTGATGTGTCAAGTTTTCAATTTGAATTAAACGCCGGTGAACTGAATTAAGAGATTGGAGGCATGATAGGAAGTGATCCAGAGATAATCCAAGTCCTTCACTTAACTCTGAAGAGTTAAGTCTGACACTATAGAGTCATACAGTGAACTGAAGAAATTTTCTCCAAAGCGGTTTTAGACAGTGTAATCAAGGCATCGTGGTCAGACATCAGTAAGTCATTATGAAAGGCAAGAAATCTACAATTTTCATAGAAGGATATAAAATAATTTTGTCTATTTGCACTTTCCTACTCTTTAAAACTTGCATGTTCCCCTGTTCAACTTTGAACTGGAGTCTGTATTTCTTCGGCTTTTCTCCTTCAGAGGTTTTCCTCTTTGGACCCAGATCTGACGGCTGCTTTCTCTCCGCGTTCCACTTGCTGCCTTTCTGCTTCTGTGCACCTTCTTCACTGTCCTACAGTTGGGCTCTTATTCAGCCTGCCATTACTTGATGGGGTCAGCTTCCTCATGCCAGCCCTACCTGTTTAAGGAAGGGACATGAGGACAGTTGTCGAGATAGACGTGCTGCTGACTTGGGCAGAGAATTAACAAAGGAGACAGAAATTAATGAAGCGTGTGTGAACTCAGCAAATGCCAGCACTCAGTCTCTGTGTGTGGAATCTGATGGTTTCCACTAACAAGACTTCCTTTCACATGTGCCCCTCACCTGTTCTTTCTCTCTCTGCTTCTAGCCTATTGGTGCTCTTTGTCAATAGATAAAGGGTTACATTCCAAAGGGAGGTGAACATAGGAGGTTGAGTAAAAGGCAAACCCAACAAAGACCAGGAAGGAAGAATGGCATTTAGCATGAGATATTACTTTTTATATGAATATTGTCTGTTTAGGCATATATCCTTATAGGGATGGAAGACAATTTGTCATGAAAGCATTCTGCTTTTGTTTTTGTTTTAAGATTTTATTTATTTATTTGTCAGAGAGAGAAAGAATGAGCAGGGGGCAGGGGAGAGGAGAAGCAGACTCCCCACTGAGCAAGGAGCCTGATGCAGGACTCCATCCCAGGACCCTGGGATCATGAGCTGAGCCAAAAGAAGATGCTTAACCAACTGAGCCACCCAGGCATCCCAGCATTCTGTTTTCTTGACTAAGAATTTACCAGAAGGTTCTTCTGTAATTTATTTTATGGCCCGGTTGTAGGATTATAAGAGTTGCCTGGTCAGAGGCTACAATATCCTGGATGCTGGAAGAGGCCAATCCCAGTCCCCACTCAGCATGGAGACCTAACAATGCTCAAAATCTCCTTCCTTCACCTGTCACTACGTGGATACTCCCATTAGCCAGCAGAATGCTTTTATTCTATAGGAATCTTTCTAGTTGAATGAATCTTGCATATACAACGTAATTAACCAACATATTGCTAAAGTCATTTTTCAGATTGTAAAAATATTTTTACAAGTGTAGAGGAAATAGGTCAGAACATTTGCTAAGGAAGATGTCTTTTCCTTCACAGAGCACAAAATAATGTTTTACCACCTCAGCTGCTACCTTCTGTGTGTACGGACTCAGAGAGGTAAGTGCTGAGTTAGTGTTAGCCATTGTGCT
>NC_048235.1:1609792-1749932 GCF_002007445.2 Ailuropoda melanoleuca
AAGATCAAGAGTTGCATGCGCTCCACTGACTGAGCCAAGCAGCTGCCCCTTGCATAATGCTTTATTTCAAAATTTTCAGGGCCTGAAACCTATCATTCTCCTTTATTCAAAACCAAATGTAGAAATGCAATATTAAAAAAATAATAAAAACTGCACAGCAAAGGAACACAAATCACCTGTGGAATGGTAAGAACTATTTACAAACCACAGCTGCAATGCGGGGTTCATAACCAAAACATACAATACACGCAACTCAACGGCAAAACGATAATAACCCGATTAAGAAATGGGCAAAGGTCCTGAACAGACATTTTCCCAAGAAGACATCCAAGTGGCCAACAGGTATGTGAAAAGTACCCAATATCTTTAATTATCAAGGAAATGCAAACTGAAATCTCAATGAGATATCACCTCACACCTGTTAGCATGTCAGTTATCAAAAAGACAAGAAAAAACAAATGCTGGCAGGGATGTGAGGAAAAGAAACCCTCATGCATGGTCAGTGGGAATGCAAACTGGTACAGTCAATATGGGAAACAGTATGGAGTTTCCTCAAGAAAATAAAAATATTACTATCATATGATCCAGCAATTCCATTTCTGAGTATATACCCAAAGGAAACAAACCATTATCTTGAAGAGCTATCTGCACCCAGATGTTCACTATAGCATTATTCACAAAAGCCAAAGTATGGAAACAACCTAAGTGTCCACCAGTCGTTGAATGGATAAAGCGTAGAATATGATATTCTATTGTGTGTAGATACAGATAACCAGATATCCAGAATATTATTCAGAAATGTATTCCGAATACAATATTCTTCAGTCATGAAAGAGGAGGAGCTGCTATTTATGACACCATAGATGAAACTGGGTGTATTATAAAAGTAAAGATACATATGAAATGTAGCACTTTTATGTAGAATCAAAACAAATTAAGTCAAATTCATAGAAACAGAGCAGTATAGTGGTTGTCAGGGGCTCGGGCAGGTGAACTAGGGAGAGGTTGGCAAAAGGGTACAAGGTTTTAGTTACAAGATGGACAAGGTTTGACAATCTAATGTGTGACAAGGTGACTCTAGTTGGTAACAGTGAAATAAATGGTACAATTGAAGTAAGCTAGAGTGTGGGAAATTAGTCGTTTTCATGCAAAATAAATAAACAAGATGATGAAATGTGTTAATGGTGCAAATCCTGTCATAATACATATATTGCAATGTATGTTTTTTTAAGTAGGCTCCATGCCCAATGTGGGGTTGAACTCAGGACCCTGTGATCGAGAGTCACATGCTCCACTGACTGAACCAGCCAGATGCCCCCTACAATGTTATGTATTCATTATACTTCTATAGAGCTGAAAAAAATAATAATAAAGGTAAAAATAGCATAGATCTGGCTGAACACGGTGAGAGTAGAAGGAAAGCCCATCTTCCCAGGGCCATGTTTCCTCACCTTGCCTCCTGCTGCAACTGGCCAGAATGCACAGGACGTAAAATCACTCATGTAAGCTACAGCTCACACCGTCCCCTTCATGCAAGACTAGTGCTAACGGTAACTGGTAGTGTTGAAGACTCTAGCCTGTGAGCTAGTGTTCCCCCCCCCATCCGTGATAAGGTTATTTAATCTGGGGGAAATCTCTATAAGTTGGGTATGGTAATTGGCCCTGTCTCGTTGCCATGTTGCAGAGCTTAAATAAGATGGTGCACTGAACATACGTAATGCCTATGAAAGAAAGAAAGAGCACTTATACTATGCATGTGGTAACTACTGGTACTTTCTACCCAGTTCATGGAAGTACTCAGCAACTGAGAATTGGATAAAATCCCCTACTTAATGGGAAAGTGTATGTGTACATATATGAATATTTATATAAATGTATGTATAAAATATATAATATATACATATATGCACATAAATATATATTAATATAATTTATTGGACTACATATAAATGAGGTGTGTGTTTGTGTGTGTGTGTGTGTGTGTAGTCTCAACTATTTTTATTTCAGTAAAATGCTAGTATTTTTCACAAACTCCCAAGAAACTCCAAAAATCCATGTATTTCTCCCTAAAAGCATGTTTAATATAACTGCATACTCTGTTGAGCATACACTCACTTGGCAATGACTCCCCAAACACAGAAGACAACAATGGAAAAGCAGACACCCCGTTTCTTGCCACCAAATGCATTTAGCTGCCTGGGTCCATGACTGCTCTGCCCATCCTGCTTCGATTTTACTGGGCTTTGGATCCCATAGCAAGGGGTGTAGCACATGGAAACAAAAATAAGCAAAAGTTCTTTGATTTGTGCAAAGTTGTCATAATAGGAAACATGACAGTGACTGAGCAATGGAAAAAAAGAAATCCTCACTTTCTCTGAACTGGTCCATTCCCATCCAGAAAGAAAAAGCTTACAATTGGCTTCAAAGCATTGGTGGCCATCCCGTGTCTCTCTGCCAAGTAGTGGTGATGGAGAAGAAAGGTCTTCTTTATTGTGATAAATTTGGAAAATCAGCACAGAAGATGACAAAGTCAAGAAGGGTGCACAGAAGCCCAGGGTGATGGCATGCATGCAGGTGGGGCCGTGGGACAGTGGCCTCAGCTCCACGTGGAGCGCACCTGCAGATCCTGCCTGTCACCTGTCTCCAGGTTTCCCTTGATCATAGAGCCGTGATGCGAATGAGCTGCCCCTATGGCAACTAGGAAATAAATCACAACAAAACTGTGTGCGCAGGGTCAATGTGGACTAAGGAAGACATCCATGCTGACGAATCAAGCAAAACTCTGAAATCCTAGATTAATTCCAAATCTTCCCTGCTGGGAAGCTCCAGGAAGAAGCTAATCAGAAGTATGGAGCTGGCATGATAGCAAGAAACTCTGTCCCCAGATACTTGTTCCAAAGCATGTACCCCATGATGATTCAGACCAGCCGTTGTGGAGATTATGGTTTAGATGAAGTACTACCTTCTTCCTCAGGCTCTCTTTCAAAATGTAAACACTGCAAGGAAAAGGGGAATATGCACAGGCAAATAATTTCTCAGACGCTTTCTCTGTGCGGGAATGGGAGTCTCCGGGAGGCTTGGTGTTATTCCCCCAAGTGGAAAGAATAGGGAGAAGCTCTCAAATGGGGACACACGTGCAGATTAGCTGGGGGTAAATGTGGGGACATTCAGTTTAAATAGCTGTTCATAAGTGGACCACCTCAAGCCCTTTGTTGGCTCAACAATGGCACTCTGTCCATGTACCCAGTGGTTTTGCACCCCTGAGCTTGTCTGAGGGTCTCCCAACACAAAGCCCAGAGGCAGGGGGGGCAACAGAGGGCTGACACTGCCGATCTTTGTTCGGGGGGGGGCAAAAGAGAGGCACCAGAAAGTCACCGACAGCCACACAACCTTGCAGGCTGACTGCCAGGAGAATGTGCACCTCGCCACACTTACTCACTCACTGTTATCCTTCAAAGAATTGACTTAAGTAACACAGGGGCACTTTAGGGGCTCAGTTGGTTAAGAGGCCAACTCTTGATTTCAGCTCAGGCCATGATTTCAGGGTCCTGAGATTGAGCCCCGCATTGGGCTCCACACTCACTGGGAGTCTGCTGGAAGATTCTCTCTCTCTCTCTCTGTCCCCTTCGCCCTCTGCCCCTTCCACTTGTTCTCTAAAATAAAGCAATCTTTTTAAAAAATAAGTCCTATAAATCTCTCCTAATATTTATTTTTTTCCTCTCCCAATTTTGAAATTTGATGAGTGTTGACGTTTTCTCATCTCAAAACTGTTTGAAGCTTCTTAGAGGCTAGGATTTTCCATTTCGTTTGTTTTCCCCTGGCATCCCCTGCAAAGAGCAGATGCTTGGCATGTGGGATTGTTACTGCCAACCACTAACCTAGACACTGAAGCCAGTGGAGTGGACGGTTCAGCATCGATGGGAACAGAGTTGCCTGTGCTCCTTTATTTTGCACATGACTGCATATCCTAAAGCATCCCTCACCTTATGATATTTTTTTTCTTTATAAAATGTAAATTTGGTGGCAAGAGCTTGTCTCTTCCTCAAATACAAAGTGCCATCTCGGACGGCTTTCCCTATTGTACCATCATGACACTTGTAATGACCAAGTCTACACCACAGGACAGGCTACTTTGCATCTCGGTGGTTTTTTGGCTGCCCACATTGGAGGTGCCAGCTTACTACCCAAAATGGATTCAAACATAACTAGGCATTTGAAGAAATTGTGAGAACATATCAACCTCACATGCACAGGTGACGGGATAAAGGAAAGTGAACTGTGTTGCCTCCTAACACAGCCTAAAATTAAATCAATATTTAAGCAACTGCTACAACATTTTAGAAGTCTGAAATGTTTTTAGTGTGCTGACTCTGGTGGATACTATTGATAGATCCAGTGATGATTCTGACAATAAAATAACCATATAAAATTCCTGCAAAGGAATTATGTATATATGATCATTTTAATTCACTGAAGAAGCAAGCTACCCTCTCCCCAGGAGAAAGTGGGATTTTAAAATGAAGGGTTCAGCTACGAGAGAATCTCTGGAAAGCTGCCAAATTACAGTGGTGATCTAGGTAATTAAAAAAAAATTATTTAAACAATCTCACCCAGCATTTTTGTCACTCAAGAAAAAGTTGTCAGTCAACACCTGAGTTATTAGGTGATTTCGGGTTTCCTGTGTTATTTGTAAGGAGTTGATACACTCCCAAACAACCTGTGTTGACATGGTTCTGAGATGAAATACACCCTTGCATGAGAGGTCTTGAGCCGTTCCAATATGCTCTGAAATAATGATTTTTTTGGGACATCTAGTTATCAAATAGGAAAGCTGTCCATCTGTGGGTTTTCATCTACAAAACAAATGCACGCCCAGAAGCAGCTCCTAGTTCACTTAGTCAAGAAGCTCAGCAAGGTAAAGTAGGACCCGAATTCATGAAGTGCTCTTCGTACACATAGAGGCACTAAGCTTAGGACAAAGGACTGGAACCAGCAAAGACATCATTAGCAGCCCACCTGTGACGAAGCTGGGACCCCCGAACCACAAGTGATGAGGCACTTTGTGGGCACAGGGATGGGGCTGTGAGAAACACCTGTCTCTGTACTAACTCAAGGAGCAAGAAAACTCATCACCGCAGATACGAAGGACTCCAGAAGTACAGCGAGGGACCCCAGAGCCAGATTTTAGTGCTTTGCTATTGACATGGTGCTATGGACACAACCAGACTTAGGAGCAGGGGAGGTAGAGAAATGACCCCCCTCAGGGTCATCTTCAAGGGCATGCTAGAAACAGTGCCGTCAAATAATCCTCTGTCAGCTTGAGACTCTCAGTTGGCGGTGGGAACTTCTAAAGTAACATACGTCTGTATGTCCCCGTCCACGCTGCGCGAGTCCAGGGGATCCTGGGGAAACCGTGGCAGCTAGCTAGACCTCCAAGCGTCTGTGTGAAATCCTCTATTTACACTGCCTTCTGGCACGATGGGGAGACACAGTGCTGAGTATCCTGCTCACGCTTGGAGGAGCTTGAGTCTGTACAGTGCTCGTGCCTCTGCCCGTGTTTTTCTCTCTCAAGCCGTCATTTACATTCCCCTCACCTCTGCCCGGGCTCTCATGAGTTCCCACAGGCTGCAGCTGCCGCTTTAGATGCGTTCTGTTTCCAGTAACGTTCTGAAAATACAAATGATTACTGTGCCCCTTAATTTTCCATAAGATCTGTTTCAAGAATTTTTATTCCCCCTCTTCCTATGCTTTGGGATTTGACTCGTCAAATCTTTTTAGAACTTCAGATACTATTTAGTAAATCAGCATTCTAATCTGACGGTTGAATTTTAAATATGAGACAAACTCCAAGAAACTTTTAAAAATTAGAATGCCATCATTTTTGTATGATATGGATTTTTTTTTCATTTTTAGAGTACTTTTAGTTCTATTGGCTGATGTGAGCCTCAAATCAACCCTATTCCATTTTAAAAATAAGAAAACAGAGACCCAGAGAAGTGAGAAGGAGTTAATATCAGGCTCTTACTTTTGAGATCAGTTCTCACGACTCAATAAATAAACTGCTGTATTTTCGTAAATTCCCTAAGTGTAATGAGGGGAGAGTAGAATTAAACATTGAACTATTTCCTCTGACTGGCATAGGAATTATCAGAAACTTTCAGTTTGCCTGTGTCTCTCCTGCCTAAATTCACAGAGATGCGATTTTTTTTTAATCAGTTTCTTGAAAGGAAAAAAAAAAAAGAATGTCATTTGAATCATATCGACCTTATTTCATTTGTTTTTATGCTTTGTTTTTTGAGTTTTTTTGTTTTGTTTTGTTTTTTGAAAGTACTGGTTATATAAGTTATTACCACAACCCAAGTTTAAAATTCCAATTTTCCAATAATGTCATTTTTTCCCTAAGATTTTACCCTTTGCTAAGGCTCTTTTTTTAAGACTTTATCTGAGAAAGAGAGAAAGCACAAGTGGGTGGGGGGAGAGCAGAGGGAGAAGCAGACTCCCCACTGAGCAGGGAGCCTAAATTGGGGCTTGATCCCAGGACCCTGGGCTCATGACCAAGGCAGACCTTCATGGACTGAGCCACCCAGGTGCACCTGCTAGGGTTCCTTTCTACAGACAGAAAGCACATTGGCAAGTTGTGTGATTAACGGATATTTAATGCCACCTCAGATCTTTGTAACCCCCATTTCCTTGGCTCCTTCTGCTCTTTCCCTCCTGGAATGAGTTTTTGTCTCTGCCATTCGGTAGAAACATGTTCTCAAAGTGAGTGTGAGCACACATTGCCCACAGGGGCTCTCCGACGCTATGAATATATTTATAAAATGACATTTTTTAATGTATTACTGAGCCTTTTACATAAGGTATTTCACATTTGATAGTAAAAACAGCAACTAATTATAACCAGTATTAACACGGGTATTGCCAGCAGGTTCTTTTAAATACTTCTTGTAGGAGTAAACACACAGTGCCAATAAAACCATCAAGAATGTACATATCCAATGTCCTAGCCAGTTTTAAGAATGCCATGAAAAAAACCTGGATATTTACGCATACACGTTGGCATTCATCTCACCATTATGTAAAATAGCAAAGAAAAAAAATGCCACCAAAATATAAAGTAGGAAAACCAGTGATATGACCAAAATAGGGAATTAGTGAAAAACATAAACTAATAAAAATAAAAATTACTCACAATGCTTAAGTGGAAAACTCAGGTTAATCTTACTTGCTAAACTTTTCATTTTTCTCTTAAAACTTGTTTTACAAGCAGATCATGGAAAAGCATCATTTGATGACAAATTTTTACAGCAAGTCTGCTTCTTGCAAGGGTGTTTTCTTGGCAGATGGGAACCAATGGAAATAAAATTTGAATAAGTCCTTAATATTTGCCTGAAAACTAGTTTGAATGGAGGGCTCTGCCTCCAGCCCTGCCCCACACAAAGCTCCCTTGGGCTTGGTGGGGGTGCCCTGGGGGCTGAGTCTCCATCCTGCACCCTGCTGAGAAATGTCCCCACCTGCACAGAGGGATTTGCATTTCCTGCCAATGGCAACAACCTGCTTTGGGCTAGTTAGACTCATTTCAAAAGAATGTTTAACTTTTATGTATTTACCTCCTTTTGTGACCTGTCATGACCTGCTAGTGAGGCATATGCATAACACATTCTTTGAAAACATATTGTAATACTCCTGAGTTATCTTTTAAAAAATAGCACACCACTCAACAAATCATTCCCATGTAAGTAGAAAGGCGCTTCTGAAAACTACAAAACTCTGTCATTACAGAATTTAAAAACAAAACAAAACAAAAAAACAGTAATAATGTAAAGGGAAAAATTCTATCACTGCAGTATTTCATTTTTTTAAATTTCTTAAATACATCACAATATCAATGGTATTAGAAACAAATGTTTAATAGGAAGTATTTTATCATTTTCCGAGGTCAGTGAATATTTTAGTAGTGTATTTATTTAAATCATCCAATTTGATGTGATTTGAGAATTAGTAGCTTGTTCCCAGAAATCAGCTGTGGTCCTATATGTATTTTATATATAGTTTTATATTTGTTTGTTTATTTACAGTCACATGCACCCACGCACCACACACACTTTATTAGCTGGAAGTCCAAAGTCTTTTTTTTTTTAAAGATTTTATTTATTTATTTGAGAAAGAGAAATAGCAAGAGAGAAAGCATAAGCAGGAAGGAGAGGGAGAAGCAGGCTCCCCTGTAAGCAGGCAGCCTGATGTGGGGCTCAATCCCAGGACCCTGGGATCATGACCTGATCTGAAGGCAGATGCTTAATGGACTGAGCCACCCAGGTGCCCCAGTCCAAAGTCTTTTACAATAACATTTAAAAGTATCTAGTTATGGGGCACCTGGGTGTATATATAGATCTATATATAATCTACATAAATATTTAGATTATTTTCCGTGGGGGAATAAAAGTATGTATTTTATTTTCACTTGAACCAGATTTTCAAAATAGTATATGCAAATAATAATACATAGCTACCTATTAAACTATGGTATAACTGCAAAAATGTTCGGACAATAAAATAGAAAATATTGTAGAGTAGGTATTCATTTAGTTCTCTCAAAATATTTAAATGTTTACATTCTCAACTCATGACAATCATACATTCCTCTCCATAATAATAACCCTTGCTCATAATAAACACTCATTATTTGGTGAGAGAATAGTCAACTGCTTAAAAAGCAGGGAATATCTTTAAATGGGTTGGGGATTCTGTCATTCACAAACAGCTATTTGTGGACATATGCAATAAGACAATTAACATGTATTACCAGACTTACAATGACATCAGCCCTATACCATATTACCTGAAGTCGTTTGGAAAGACAGCAGATTGATCAGCCATTACAATGAAATTCTCTTGCTTAGGTAGAACAGATCCCAACTGGTGTTTGTTAAGAAACCAGGATTTCCTCTACCTAAAGGGTTTGTGCTGGACTCTTATTTGCAACGCTTAAAATGAGTTACATATTTAAAACCTCATTTGGCGAATATAGAGCTTCTCAGGGAAGTTTATTTCATAACCCTAAAAAAAAAAAAAAAAAAAACCACCACCACTTCCTTTAGTGATTCAAGAAGTACTATTGATGTTTACATGCCATACACATGATTGGCACATTGCCAAAGGATGTCCCAATTAAAAATGTAAATTGAGGGGCTCCTGGGTGGTGCAGTCCTTAAGCGTCTGCCTTCGGCTCAAGGCGTGATCCCAGCGTTCTGGGATCGAGTCCCACATCAGGCTCCTCCGCTGGGGGCATGCTTCTTCCTCTCCCACTCCCCCTGCTTGTGTTCCCTCTCTCGCTGGCTGTCTCTCTCTCTGTCAAATAAATAAATAAAATCTTTAAAAAGATGTAAATTTATAAAAGAAGAGCCATTCCTGTGCATTACACAAGGGCTCAGAGTCACATTTTTTTTTTTTTTAAGATTTTATTTATTTATTTGAGAGAGAGAGAGGCAGCGAGAGAGGGAACACAAGCAGGGGGAGTGGGAGAGGGAGAAGCAGACTCCCCGCTGAGCAGGGAGCCTGATGCAGGGCTTGATCCCAGGACCCTGAGATCATGACCTGAGCCCAAGGCAGATGCTTAACCACTGAGACACCCAGGCGCCCCGACTCAGAGTCACATATTGATTAATATAAATCAACTTGACTAATAAGATAACCAAACTCAGAATAATAAGAGACAAAAAGTCATTAATTCATTACATAGTTTTCTTGCTTCTGAAGAGAGTATTTTCAAATTCCAATGAGGGCGCACACATTTTGCTCACAACAGTCTTGTGGCACAGTGGCAAGTCCTGGATTTGAGGAAGGGTGCTCATCTACTCATTTGACAAGCTAACATGTTACCGAACATCCCAGCCAATTTATTTTATTTGTAGGATAATGCCTATCACATAATTTTCACAAATGCTAATACCATATATATGGCATTATAATATATATTATATATATGGTATATAATATATAATATGGTATATAATATAATATATAATATTATAATAGTTATATAGTGTACTTTATAAAATGACTAAGGTAATTAAAAATAGTGATGTGGGGGCAGAAGGCAGGTGAAATTAACCAACCCACAAATTGATTACCAGTAATAGCATTTCTGATAAAGTTGTCTAATGGCCCCTACATTCCAATTCTATCCAACACTTTGACTTTCTTCCTTCAAACACTGAACATTATCCACACACCTTTCCGATGGGAGCCCTGCAAGGATGCCGTGTTAACTACCCACTGGATCCAGGACAATCACTCTCTTAATTCCTTTATGTTTGGCAATCACTCAGCTTCTAGTTACCATGGTGTTTCTCCTATCTGGGTATTTCACGTATGCCATCCATTGCATTGCTATGTATGAATACTGTCATATAGAAACAGCTATATGAGAGAAAAGATTGTTATAATTTATTTTTTCCATTTCTTGTGCAGAAGTTTGGGTCAGTTTTAGAAGTTTGTGGACATCCACTGAAAAAAAGAGGCTCTGTGCTTTTTAGGGATATGAGCTAAATGGACATTTCTCTTTTTAACCATTAGATGGAACCCATACACACCCCCTGTAAAAATTCAATTTTAAAACACACTAATAAATCACAGTGGAATGACTGTGAAGGCATTAAGTGGGATGGAGACTCTTCACCCACAGCTCATTGCTGGGGTGGCTCTTCCCAGCCTTGGGAGGATGGTCAGCCCTTTATCAAAGAGGCCGCATACTTCACATGACTTATAAAAAAGGTTTCTGTGAATAAAGCCCTGTGACTTCACAGTAGTATTTAGTAGTACTGACAGAGGAGATGTCCAGGAGATGTCCGACTCAAACCCATGGTTGACACCAACTTCATTATATGCAAACTAAAGAAAAAGGGAAAAATCAAGGCAGAGGAGCCCAAAGTATCCTCTATCTTACTTTCTAAAAATGATTGTATATTTTAATTTTTATTTAAATTTTTTTTCACATGTAATTTCTAATTGCTGTTGTCCTTTGTTATTTAAATAACAATATAGTGTTCTCATTAGCTGCAATATGAATGAGTTTTTTTTCACATGTAATTTCTGGTTATTATTGTCCTTTTATTTAAATAACAATATACTGTTTTCATTAGTTGCAATATGAGTGAATATACCAGCTGCACAAGGTATTTGCAGGATGTCTTATTGATCATTAAAATTAAAAATTTGAGAATGAGAGTGAGAGATTTATTTAATATGTACTGATAGAAATCTATAATTCACCTGATTTTTTTTTTTTTTTTTTTTTTTTTTTTGCCTAAGACTAGTAAGAATCTAGTAGGGAAAACTCATTGACTAGAGTAGAAACTCTATAGCATTGATGCATAACCTAAGGTTTTAAATAATAAATGATTTGTGCTTATTTTTTAATCATTTATATACTGGTTTCATGAATACTTTAAATATACATATATATTTTAATTATTAAAAACTTATCTTCTTAGGTTACTCTTACCTGACAGAGTAAACTCATAAATTTTTCTCCTATGGTCAATGCTTCTTTAATTACTAAGCCAGGAAGGTAAATATTACAATGCTGGTGAAGACACTTGAGTTATTTTCAAGTTGTGTATTATTCACTAGTGTGAAATACTTCAGGGAAATTTTTTCCCTTTTGTTTATTGATGCATCTGTCTCCAGGGTCTAGAAGATTTACTAACACATAACAGTCAATAAATATTTGCTGAATAAAGTCAAAATATACTTTTACAAGCTCTTGTCGATCTTCTCAATCTTACCAATTAAGAGCAAGGAAAACAAAGCCAGATCTGCATTAGTAATAATTACACCATTACAGTGTCTTTTATTACTGTTCTGACCAGCCTCGTTCAAAATGGCCAAGACTTTCTGGGGCATCTACTGTCCCAAGCTTTTCTATCACCTTATTTAATCTCCACAAGAACACTATGACAGGATCCCTATTATCAGTGTTGTGTTACAGATGGTGAAAGTGAATCCCACAGGCTCAGGAACCTTGCTCAAGTCTGCATGCCCCATGAGTGGCCTTTGTGACTTTCCCCACTGAGGCACACTCACTTTCCCAGCGTCCTGTATGACTCAAACTGGGGATCTGACATGAGGAGGCACCTCTGTTAGCAGCCCACTTAACAGGTTCAGGAACACCTTCTCTGGCAGAAGAAGGGTATGAAGCCACCAACGTTGCCACCACACCACTTAAGAGGCGCTGGTTCTAAGACATCCAAATCCCTAACACACATACAAGCAGATTTTTTTTTAAGATTTTATTTATTTTTTAGAGAGAGCAAGCATGCACATGCAAGAGACCATGGGCAAACAGGGGCAGGAGGAGCAGAAGGAGATAATCCCCGCTGAGCAGGAAGCTGATGCGGACTCAATCCCAGGACACTGGGATCATGACCCAAGTCAAAGGCAGACACCAACTGAGCCATCAAGGGTACCTTAGATATTCTATACCTTACATGTTTGCATTGCATAATTTTTTATCATTATTAATAACACAACAATATTTTTGCCCATAAGTTGTTTTTTAATATATATATATATTTTATTTGACAAAGATAGAGACAGCTAGGTAGAGAGGGAACACAAGCAGGGGGAGTGGGAGAGGAAGAAGCAGGCTCATAGCAGAAGAGCCTGATGTGGGGCTCGATCCCAGAATGCCCGGATCACGCCCTGAGCCGAAGGCAGACGCTTAACCACTGTGCCACCCAGGCACCCCTGTTTTTTAATATTTTGAAATAATTTCTTAGGATAATCTTGAGGACTAAGATTTAGGGCTAGATGGTATACACCGTTTTCGGAGTCTTGTCAAATTACTTTCAAAACAGAAAAATTTAACTCCTAAAATAGAAGGTGGTATATTTTATCATGTTTTTTTGAGCCTTCAATAGTTTCGTACAAAATATCTAATTAGGCAGATATTCTACCTAACTTTTGTTTTCATCTGTTTTTATTGAAATGTATTAATAAGTGAAGTTATTATGATATTACATCTATTATATATTCTGAAGGCATATAAATATATTAAGTTATATATTAAGTTATAAGTTATAAACTGAAGTTTAGATATATATATATATTTGTAGAAGTTTATATTTGTAACAAGCTTATATATACAATATATACAATGGACTGACAGATATAGATAAGGATTTTGTGTTGTATATTTAAACCCTTGGACACTTGCTCAATAGTATCTTTGTGGATTTTATTTCTCATACTTTTCATGAGTATATTCTGGTCAAGCGCAAAGCCTTGGCCCGTTCAATGTGGCGGGATTGCATATTCAATGTCAGAGTCCCATCCTTGTGAACCCTCAAATGTAGGGAGAACTCAGACCCCAGAAATTGCTGGGAGTGCAGGTTAGGCTTGTTGGCCAATCAGTGTCCAGTTCAGTTGGGCTCCATTATGTCTCCATCTTACAGCCACAAAAGGTGCGGGTGAGGGACACTCAGTGAGGTGACACTTGCTGACACGATGCTGGAACCCATGGCTGACACAGTGGTTCACTGCTCAGAACTGACACTCTGGACTACCCAGGTATCAACTGAGGTATTTATCTCTGATTGCAATGATTTAACAGTTTACCTTCATTTCCAGTGTAGAGGGAGACAGGAAGGTGACCTTTGTAGATTCATTGCTTTTCCTTTTTATCCTCAGCTTTACTGAGATATATTTGACTTTTCCAGTGAGTTTTACACTTTCATCTGTTTTCCTGTTACTAATTAGCATCTGCTCATCTTAAGGAACCCCCTTTTACATTTCTTGAAAGGCCAGTAAGCCCCTTCGGCTCTTGTCTGTCTAGAAAACATGGACTAATGGCTTTCAAGGACTCATGGGACTCATCTGAATGGGTCTCCTCTGAATTTTCCCTGCTTCCTTTGCGTCTCCTCAAACCTCTTGCTTTCCCCATTACCTGGAAACTGTCTAGACAGATCACTACTCTCTTTTACCCTGCTTCATTCATGACTTCTACCATAATTTGTAGGTATTTGGTTTTTTATATGTTTATAGATTGCAAAGTCCATGAAGGCAAGGACATTGAGCATAGCCTAGGGGAAAGTAGGTAAAATTAAAATGGAATTTATTAATAAATGAACCTGGTCTAAGTAGATGATCTCCTTATAGAGCAAAGAAAATAAAAATAATTTCAGCTACATTATATACCTTGCCGCAGTGGTTGAATTGGGATTTGTCTGACTTCAAAGCTCTTATTCTTTTCACCATGACAAGAAAACTCTCAACTTTTACTCTATTGTTTAAAAATACTTTTAGAATCTAGCTTTATGTTTGGGGCAAATATTAGTAGGAAAGAATAATTACCAAGTATATGGATTTTGTTTCCAGTTATATAACAAATATTAAAGCCCCGTTAATTGATTGCTTGGCCTGAATTACACAGTTTATATACTGTGTGCTGATTTTATACCAAATAATAAATCTCCTGAAAAATGGAATATGACCCCACAAGAGACCAGTGCAAATACTTAAAACTGTATCCTTTCAAGGACACAGAAACAAAGGAGCACATTTTAGTCTCCAAATTGTTTAAACAGGAGATCATCTTAATTGTGAGATTTATTTCTCAAGGGGGAGGAGAGCAGCTGGTAGTAACTATTGACATCATGACTGTCCATACATACAATGAACACTTCTTGACCCTCTATACGAGCAATTCATGCCACAACTGGATTGAAACAGAACTCTTCAATACAGACGTCCGTTCTGCAATGTTAGAGTGAGGCCTTTCATATTTCTTGCTATTTTTGTTAATAGCGGGGTGATTATAGGATTGGTCAGCCAGTATTTTACACATGGCCCAGTCTAGTCATCAATGTGTCCAACCGTGAGAGTGTGAGTGTCTCTACGTGCTTACAGGAAGCAGGTTCAGGGAGGGTTACAATCCTCTTTCCCTCCATTATTTTACCACCTGGATTTTTATTTCTTTCCTTTCATCTTAATTTCTACCTTACAAAATCCTGAAATCAAATTTTGACCATTAAAATGAGCCCACTCTCTCAAACTACAATGTCGTCTAAATTCATCTGGGATTGCAATCAGCTAATAGTCATTATCTTTCTTAGGATATGTTATCACATTTCACATTCTACCTACGATAGTGAGTAATTCCTACAAGATGATCCAACTAGACTATGGTTTCCCTGACAAATTGTGTTTCATTTCTCTCTGGATATCCTGCTGGACCAAGCACAGCAACCTAAAATAGGATATGCAAAATAAGCCTTGCTGAGGAATGGAGCATATAAAGGGGTGTGTGTGTGTGTGTGTGTGTGTGTGTGTGTGTGTATGTGTGTGTGTTCTCTGAAGTGTTTTGGATGACTTGGACTTGATTTAAATTATTTTGAGAGAAACTCATAGGTAATTTGAGATTGAATTCCACACTCTTCCGTTCAGAACATTAAATATTTTTATTCCCCTGGGACCTAAGCATCTAGTCCCAGGTTAAATTTCATTTTCAAATAGCATTAAAAAAAACTTTGCCACTCTTCAAAGAAATTTGGAAACTTCCCTTTTCTGCTAATGAGAGTGTGGTAAATTGCCAACTTTTTTTTTTTTTTTTGCTATAGATGCCTGGAAATTAAAAATTAAATATTAATTTTAGTCTCTGCGATTCTATTAATCTCCATTTATAGTTAATTAATTCACTCCTCCTGGCTTTCATTTTCTATTTCATTATATTATTCTGCATGTGTTTTGTTCAAACAAGTCACTAGAAGGAATCTGTAAACACAGGTTATGAATAAATTTAATAAACAAAAGAATAGTAACTGACGTCTGGATCCACTGCACGCACATAATGGCAAAGAGTGCTCATGTGGACATCTATATCTTACTTGTTCATCTTATGTGTAGCTTTTCCAAAAGATAGGGAGGTACCGGAACAAACGTTAAACTAGGCAGCTCTAAATTTGAATTTTTATGCCAACCAGCTCCATCATCAAATAACCGTTTACTGAGAAGCTCATGGGGAAAGCAACATGAGTGGCAACCTCTGCCCTCAAGAAAAGCTTCCTCTCTAGTGAAGAAACTGCTCGTCTCCAGCACAACCGCCTTTATCAAGGAGACAAAGTCTGCCCCTTGGGACTGCCGGGGGGCCCAGAGTCCCACTCAAGTGGGAAATCACACCAGGGAGAGCTTCCTCCACCCATAAACTCACATTCCCCAGGATGCTGACTGTTTACATGTTTCTCTCTTTACTTTGGTCTTTGTTTTCTAAGCACATATAATTTTTACCTCTCATTTATAAAATATTCATCATTCATAGATTTATGCACTTCATATTCTTTCTATTCACACTCTTGGAACCTACCTACCAATAAAGGCATTATTGCAAGAAACCCATGAATGTGTCTGTAAATTTAAATATTTCAACACACTCTCGAGTGCAGCATGCAACACACACATGCGAATTTGGCAAAGCGTTTGAAAAATAGAGATCCTCCTAGGGACTAATGAATAGATTTAGTCATATTTGTGGAGAAGTAATTTGAATGAAAAGTCGTCGGCAACACTCACCCTCTTTGCTGTGGTATTGAAATTACTCTTGCCCAGCTGGGCTCTAATTATCACTAATTGAACACTCTGATATTGGTGTAAAAGATGTATCCCAAGTATATTACATGAGTGCATTGCAGAGCTAATGCTTTTAGGGGGAAGCAGCTACCCATTTTGGAGGCTCCATTATTTACTGAGGGCTGGTCTGCTCTTGGTACCTTCTCAGAGCTGTCATTAGCTTTAATGAAAGGAACACAATATGGGAGCCGTGAGTGGATAGGGAATCAATGTTGTAATGTGCATTTGATTGCTAGCCACAGGTTCCACTGTTTTTAAACTGCCTCCTGGAAGCTTACTCTTTACGACGATTAGGAGATGAGAAAGAGACACCCCCCCAAAAAATTGTGTGTAACACCTGCGCCCCAAGAAGTCTCTTCCAGATGTGCACAGCAGTCTCTGAACAACAGTCATAGTGGACGGTTTGACTTCACCCATTTAAACATGGTGCCTTTGCCCCTCCTCAAATTGTAGAACTCTGGTCAGCTTTGAATACACACTCAGACACAGGCACAGCAAAATCTCAACAATTTATGGGATGTTTTAGGCCAGGAACTTTCAGGCATCTTCTTTCCTGGGAGCAGACGGTAATGTGTTCTAATGGGCCTGTATATCACATCAGAGGTGCCGGCCACGTATCATTTTATTCTGACTGCTACTGCAAGATGCAATGGAAATACTGATACAATTTTAAGGAGGCATCAGCTTGGCAGTCAAGGCTAATGGAAAAGTGAGCAGGAAAGGTGGTTACCCCATTTGTATTTAGCTCACAGTGTAGGGTGTGTCTTACGGACTGAATGTGTGTTCCCCTTTCATATGTGGAAGCCTAATGCCCAAAGTGATGCTGTTAGGGGTGGAGCCTTTGGGAGATGACAGAGGTCATGAGGGTGGCGCCATCCTCATTGGAGTAGTATCTTTCTAAGTAGGAAAGATGAAGCTTCTCACCCCCACCTAAACCCCACCAACTTGGACGCAGGGAGAGAAGAGAGTCCTCTGCAAACCAGGAGGAGGGATTTCGCAGGAACCTAACTGGCCGGCACCCTGATCTCTGACTTCCAGGCTCCAGAAATGTGAGAAATAAATTCCTGTTGTTCATAAGCCTCCCGGTTTAGGGTGCTTTGTCATAGCAGTCTCAGCAGACTAAGACCCTGGAGAAAACTATCTAAATGTTAAGGGCTATTTGTATTACTGGCACTCTCACATAAACCTGGTAAACACAAAGGCACTCTCCAAAAAGACCACTTGCCTCTAATAATGTACCTATATCCTCAGCCAGAGTCAAGACAGCGAAACGCGGGAGAACGTTTCCCAGGTTTCTTATATGGTGTATTATCGAAGGAATTCCTCAGCTGCATTTCACCCACAGGCGCACCAAAATCACGTCTTCCATTCCCAATGCGTTGCTTTTCTCTATTGTCTCTTTTCCACATGTTTGAAATATAAAATTGGTTTCACCCTTCTATGGTGCTCTCCAGTTCATAAAGCATTTTCTAACATAAGGTTTAATGTCAACCTATTTAAGGATTGTAAGAGTTCTGCATATCATCAGGTGTTGGCACACGTGGGAACAGAAGCATCAGGGGAACAGCGAGTACTCCGGGCACCCAAGCACATTTTCCTGCTATCTTAGGTTCTGCTCCTCTCTGCTTGGGTATGGTTTGCCAGTTGGTACGGTGGGTTCTCCTTTGGCTTTTTTGTACAATACTTTGATTGCAACAGTATCCCTTTGTTAGTTACTCCCCAGGAGAACTTCCTTCTGCTCAGTTAATGCTAAATGTCGTCCAGCCTTTTTTTCCCCCACCCAAAGAAAAATTCACTTGTTTCTGGTTTTGTTTTGAATTGTTTTGTTCCCAAATTTGGATAACTTGGTAGCTTCTACTCTCCCTAGATTTTTCCCCCAAAGGACTGTGTGAGAAGGTGTGAAGGCCTGGTGAGCCCCCAGTCCCCTCCAGCGCAGGCAGGCTTCTCACCAGGACTGAAGCTGTGAGCTCCTGACCCTGCCTGCTCCTGACCCCGAGGCCTCACAGCTGACCTCCCACAGCTATGCTGGCCCCTAGCTGGCTTCTCTGCAAATCCTTTTGTTTTCTGGTGTTGGTAGTCTTTCCACGCTGAAACTCCCACAAAGGATCCAAAACATCTCTGCCTTTTCCCTCTGGTTTTCCCATAAAAGACCACATCCTGCCCCTCAGCTGGGTCACACAACCTCCCACACCCAGGGCCCTTAACGTCAAAGTGCCCCACAGGCACACATGCACATGTGGCTACTTTAATCCCATCACCCACTATTTGTGTGACATAATTCACTGATATGTCAAGAGACCATCAGACAGAAACCTGTGAACACTATGCCCTATGCACAGGTACCCCAAGAATATAGAACCCACAACGTGTCTCCAGTGGAGAAAACACAGCATTCTTTACCTAAATTTTTCACAACTTTCCACGACAGATGACTAAAATTTTACATTTTAAATTTGATAAATTAGACAAGCAATGTCCCCCTCAAATTGCCTTTCAGGGGTTCCATGCCACAACGTCTTTGATTTGAAGAGTCCCCTAAATAAAGACTATTGGGGCATTCATGAAGTCATACACTCAGCAAACACATAGCAAAGAACCTCTGAGCCCCCCCCCCACACACTTGGCAAAGACAGGAAGAACAGGAGTTGTCAGAGACTTGCTCTTTGTGGGCCAGCGAGTTGCTGTGTGCTCACTATGAAGGATACATTGATTTTATCTGCCAGGCGTCCTTGAATATAAAGCTAGTGAAAATTCACCACAATCCCTGCTGAAGTCTGAATGCTCAGATTTCAATCCTGGATCTGCTTTTATGACTGGATGATATGGTGTGATTTACGTAATTTATATATATATATATGATTTATTTATTTATTGACAGAGAGAGAGAAGGTGAGAAAGGGAACACAAGGGAACACAAGCAGGGGGAGTGGGAGAGGGAGAAGCAGGCTTCCTGCCGAGCCTGGAGTCGGATGCAGGGCTCCAGCCCAGGACCCTGGGATCATCACCTGAGCTGAAGGCAGACTCTTAAGGACTTAGTCAGGTGCCCTGATTTACATAATCTCTTCTTGTCTTAGTTTTCTCATCTGCAAAATAGGGATCATAACCTCACAGGCATCAAGGGTAGTGGGTAGAATTAAATGTGCTAATACATGGGAAGCCCTTACAACAGTGCTTGGTACATAGAATCAATGCACAGATGTCCACTCTTTTTATTACTATTGCTATTATAAAACACTCTGTAATGAGCAGAGTACTGATGCACCAAAAATTATTCGTACATCATTTAGATCTGGTATGTCCATTGAGAAGTGCACCTGTCATTCAGAAGTACTATTTTAAAAAGGACTATCTGAAGGACAGCAAGGTGCTCTCCAGGGAGGTAAGAGCCCAGGACACAATGTTGGAATGTCTCTGAAGTTCCAGAGACAGAGAGAAGGTAAGGCACACCCAGCAGGAACTGAGTGAGGGAGAAGCTGAGGACAGCAGAACAGAGAAGGAGGATGGGGAAGAAGCCGGAGGATCACAGTGGCAACAGTGACAGTAGCTACCATTATTACAGCTCTCTCAGGGCCAAGTCCAGAGCTCAGCTATTAGCAGCCTTTCAAAACATGACCCACATGGTGAAACGATACCCCCCAAATCAGGGGCAAGCTTAACTTCAAATGCCAGATCGATGTCCTCACTAAAATTTCACACATGCACCCAGAATACTGAGCCAAACTCTGATCCCCCGCCAAAGAAAAAATGTAGACTATGAATGAGGCTTTGTTTTCCAATGTAGAAGGTCCAGTTTCAAAACAGTACCTTTGGTAATAAGATGATACAGCTAGATAAAGAGATACATTAATATAGGTTTCTATAATGGAATATGGCATTAAACAATGAGTAGGTCATTTTGAATCATAGCACTCATAAGTATGATATTTTGATTTTCAACAAGGTACATTAAGAAAAAAAATTAGCCAATATTTTGATTTTTCGGTTAATGTAAGAAAAGATATAGCTAGAGTTTGAATTGAACAAACTGTCAATCCTTTTTCAAAAATCACAGCATTTTCTTGGTTCAGGGCTCAGTGGGGTGGTACGCATGCTCAAGGATACAAATGTACCTGCTGGCATGTAGAGGGAATGGAAGGACCCCGATAGGCAAGGGAGGGAGGGGAGCAGGAGGAAGCCCAAAGGAAGAGAAAGCATGAATGTTTAGAAAATTATATTCTCTCTCTCTCTCAGCTTGTAGTTTAATTCAGAGAAAGCCGATAAAAATAACACAAATTAGAATTTGGTGATGATGGGGGAGGGAAGGAATAGCCAGATACATAAATACTAACCGATCCCAGAGGGTGTTGCTCTGACCAGTTTTTTATGACTATACCCATGTTCTCAGCTTTCAAAACATTGCAGCTTTTATGGTACTCAGGTGCAACCTGTATGAAAAATTACACCATAGATCCTGTGCTGCTCCAAACTTCGGGATGTGGCGTGATGGATGCAAATGGAACCTTCCTTGTCCCTTCTCACAGCTGGTGGCAAATGAGAAGGTACCAAAGAAGCACTGATGTGTTATAAATTAAAGTCCCATTTTATGCTTTAGGATATTTCCCCATCGTCAACAAGGCACATTTGCTGAGAATAAATGGTTTTTTAAGTAGGCATATCTGTTTCCATTCATTAGGATTAAATTTTATACTACTTTTTTCTTTTTTATTAGCAAGCAAATATATGCATAACTACCTTCTTGTTGTGTCTAACACACACACACACACATGCAATCACACACTTTTGAATAGAATCACTGCTTAAATGCACAATATGTTGACAGTTGAAGAAAATGTGCACATAATTCTACTTACTTGCTTGCTCTTCTTTTGAATATTAACAGTTTCCCTGTGTTGGGCAGTGGCCACTTTCTAGTATTTGAAGCCGTAGGGGAACAAAATTTGTGATCCCAAAATGCATGTCTTTGGCATGTGGATTATTTTACGGTGATTATTTCTTTAAATATTTTATTTATTTATTTCAGAGAGAGAGAGAGAGAGAGAGAGAGAACACAAGTGGGATATTGGGGAGAGGGAGCAGTAGGCTACCCACTGAACAGGGAGCCCAACATGGGGCTCAATCCCAGCACCCTGCAATCATGACCTGAGCTGAAGGCAGATGCCTAACTAACTGAGCCACCCAGGTGCCCTTAAATCCTCTCTCCGTCCCTCTGTTTCTGTGTGGCCCAGCAAACATCTGTTTAACAAACATGAACTCTCTCCATCCCTCCTGTGAATTGCATTTTTTTCCCTTTGAAACCCCAGACCCCTAACCTTTACCCTTAGTCCATAATAAAATACATATCTCATTATGCCTGTTTTTGGAATCTCTTATATTTATGTGGATTCATCATATATAAGTAATTAAATTTGATTTTCTCCTGTTAATCTGTCCCATGTCGATTTATTTTTAAGACCAGCTAGAAGAATCTTGAAGGGTAGAGAAAAATTATTCCTCCCCAACAAATTTCTTTACAAAACTAATCTATACACTCATAAAAGCTGCACAAGGTAGATATTAGCATTCTTACCACATACACTTTCCAAATGCTGAGAGTTTTCCCTGGGTCTCCCTGGCCACTAAATCATTTTTCCTTTCCAATTTATCATGCTTTCCTGCTTTGAACATTTCAAATCCCTCTGGATTAACTGGATGATTTTTTTTTTTCTTTTTACTAGCTCTAGTCTAAAAGTGTCCCTTGTTATATTCTTAATCCAGGTTAATGCAGAACTTCACTCTGGCTCTTTGCTGTTTCTTGAAGTTCTGATTTTTCTCTGACTTCCTTATATGAAGAGGCCACCCTGAAATCCAGGATCACACTGCTGGGAGCTATAAACTGAAATTAACAGGGTCCCTCAGGTCATTTGGGACCCACTGCCTTAGAAGATCTTCCAAGAGCACTTCCATTTTAAACCAGGCAGTGCTCTGTGGTGGCAGGAAGAGGGGTGAGCAGAGGAAGGGCAGCCAAGACCTCCGTAACTGCCCCTGCTCTAGCTATGAACATCAAGCTTTCTACATGCATCACCCACATGGTTCTAAAAAGTTCAGTTACCTCAAACTCTTCCAGAGTGCTGATTAAAATAGACATTCTTGGACACACCCAGACATCCCCAGTCAAACTTCACAGCCATGAGTCCTGGACATCTGGGCTGTTAACAAGTTCCTAGCATAAGTGGAAAGTTGAAATAGCTCTGCAAAGCCATTTGCAAAGCCCAGCATCTGACTTTACTGGCTCCCGATAGCACCATCTCTTTTCTTTGTCTTTCTGATTCTGTAACCACATGGTCTGATAAATTCTATGTGTCTTAGTCACAGATATTTGTAACTATTTATTATCTTTCCTTTCTTTTTTTCCAATCCATCCAATATACCAAAATCATCTTCATTTTCCTGAAGCATTATTTTCTTTCTATCAGCAGATATTAGGAACACAAAGAACATTTTATCGAGAAAAAATAGAGCTTGCCATAAAAAATGAAGTTATTTGATTTCGTTTCATCAAAAACAATGGGTTCCTTTCTTTCATATCACCTGAATATTTCTTGTGCTTCCCCACATCTGTACTTTTTATGTTATGCATCCAGTGCCTAAAACACCCACACACATTTTCTATCCAGACCCTTTCTACTCTCAGGGTGCATGTCAAATATCAACTTTTCTGTGAAATATTCTTTGATGACCTCACTAGGGAATTGCTTCTCTGTCCTCAAGCTCTGACAACATCTCGTTACCTCTACTGCTGATTTGTCATTTTTCATACACAGCATGAAGATCACTAATGGATACAGTTTATCAGGCACTTCTGTACTAGGTACAGTGATAGATCCTGACCTATATTTTAACCTTCACCCAGCAAGATAAGTATCATTAACCTCATATAGTCAGGACACAAAAATTGGGAGTCTGAATAACTAACCCAAATCACCCAACTCCAAGGGAAAGGGCACAGTGGTTAACCTATCACCTCTCTTTATCCAAGGCCAGCTCTCTTTTGAGGAGAAGAGCTCAGCTGTTAAGGATTACCAGGGCTTTCCTGGCAGCACAGAAGAGAAGCCTTTCTAGACAGAGGAAATGGACTAAAGCCATAGTGCAGGGAAACAGTATGCTGAATCAAGTCCCTCTCAGCTTAAGTGCAAAATGCAAGGTAAATGCCTACAGAGCTAAGGTCAGGCCAGTGTCTGCACCACATCAAGAGGCACAGCCTTATTCAGACTCACATTCCCACATGTTAACCTACATCCCTCCAAAAAAGAAAGGCTTCATGATCAAATACATTTGGTGAATGCAGTGCCCTCTACCTTGTCTTCAAGTCACAACAGCCAGTGGGATATCAAAAGCAGAAATCTAAGAAACCATTAGTCCGGAGGAGATATACACCCCACCACACCCCCCCACACACACATGTTCACTGCATCATTATTCACAACAGCCAAGACAAGCTAAGTGTGCATCAACAGAGGTGTGGATTTTTTTTAATGTGGTTTATGCATATAATGGAATATTATCCAGACTTAAAAAAGACCGAAATCCTGCCATTTGCACCAATTGGGATGGTCCCCAAGGGCATCATGCTAAGTAACATGTCAGGCAGAGAAAGACAAATGCTGTATGGTCTCACTTATGTGTGAAATCTAAACAAAACAATGTTGAACTCCTAAAGCAGCGATGGGATGGTAGTTTCTGGGGGTTGGGAGACAATAGGGAGATGTTGGTCAAAGGATACAGAGTTTTGGTGATAAGATGAGTAAATTCTGAGGCTGTAGTGTACAATAAAGTACATTCCACCATTGAAATTCCATTAGTTATGACTCTACTCCTCTTATTGTCAACTGTGCATCATCCACATGCCGTGCATCCTCATTCCTTATCTGGTTCATTGAATGGAAGCCTCTATATCACCTGCAAGTTTGACGTAAATTAAGAATCTCACCTACCCCAAATCTACTGAATCACAACCTATGTTTTAAGAAGATTCTAGGTGACCCTGCACACACTGAAATTTGAGAAGCGCTAGACTAGCACCTGTCACGATCTCTGGCTCATGCTATGTACTCAAACAGCACTTGCTAATTAGATGTATCTGCACTTTAGTATAAATTCTACGGTTCCCACATTTTGTTTTTTTACTAAGTTGTATGCCATTAACAATATCTGATCTGGACACATAGAGCAGTTGGGTTTCCAAGAAATTGAATGGTGTATATACTGATATCCCTGAATATTAAAAATGATTGACGGGGGTCAAATACATTGTCAAAATAAAAAGGGGTCAGTATTTTGGCTCTAACTTTTCTTTGAAGGCAGTATGATTACCGTGGCTCTTATTATCACAGAGATTTGCAGCAGAGATAAGACATAGGTCTTAAAAGTCCATCACAGAGTAAAGAGCAATTTTCTAATTTAAACATTTGAAACTTATTTAATGAAAAGAGCCTTTTAAGTGAAGAACAAGTTAGAAACTAAACTGTGTTTAAAAAACAAGATTTTTGCTTCGAAAGATGGTTGCTGTGTTCTAAGTTAGAAATCTGAAGTTTCCATGGGGCTGTTTCTTAGGGCAATAACCATGCAGCTAGTTACAGAAATCCCTGGGTGTTGCAGGCATTGTGCTGAGGGATCTACAAATATTGTCTCATTTGCTCCATTTAACAAGCCTCCAAGGGCCTGTCGTGATCATTTCCAACCTACTGACAGGGAAGTGGGACTTGCAGAGAGCAAATCTGCTCTCGGTCATCAAGCTCATAAAGTTGCAAAATAGAGACTGGAGCCCAAGTCTGATTTACACCGAGATTGGAATCCAGAGTCTTGGTTTTCTGTCCTGCCTGCTTATAAAAAGAAAGGTGGAATGAAAGAAGGCGTTGCCCCCCATGGCCCCAGCTTCACAGTAAGGGAGAACCAACTCCAGAGCAGACAGAAGACCTAGCTTCTCGCCTAACCAACCAATTGTGTGCTTAGGGCAGGCACTTGATATTTTAGGATGCAGCTTTCCTTTCCACACAATAAAGTGACAGCATTAGATTTCTCGTGTTCCAGCTACACTACAATTTACAATGCATGAAAATCAAAACCTGCAAGATGTATATATTTATTAATAATTGATACTGTAATTCCCTGAAGGGTTTCAAATCAGAATAACTTGGGTGCTTTTATTTATTAAAGTCAAAAGATGGCAAATGTTAGCATTTGCTACAGCTGCTCATTGAAAGAGCTTATCAGGCTTGCATGGCATGTACCAGTAGGATGAATCCTAAGCAATAAAAGGTCACATTTGTTGGAGAAGTATTGGATTGCACAAAATCACCTTATTCTCCTAACCAGTCCTCCATGAAATTATACAGACTCTATTTTAAGAAGAGAGAAATTAGATATTCAAAGTTTTGAGAGAAACTTTAAATGGAGATATCAAAATGTATATTTGGAACACCGTGAGGTACAAATTGACCGAGCTGGGCTAGTAAATGAAAGTCCACAAGGATTATTGGAGAATAAGTGAAACAGAGTTGGCACAATGGCCCCAATGAAAGGCAGTGTGTTTTTAAAAGGCAAATTTATTTAAAAACATGAATTTAATTGTGCTGCTTTGGTTTCCTAGAAGAAAGACCACACACAAAGACAGACCTATGACTACAAAAAACACATGCATTGCAGTTTGAGAAACGAATGCAAATCTCTAAAGGGGAAAAGTTTTCCCATTGCCTTCAACATAAATAATTAATAGGAAATGTATTTTTCAATAAAATGAGGGCAAGTAGTTGGGGTTTCCCATGATGAGAGCCCTATGACAACAAAGTCGCGGGTTCTGCGATGTGGTATGTGCCCTGATTGTGACACTCAGGGACTCTCCCCTGGCTCATGATCCATTTTCCCAATGGTTTCCAGCTTCAGGGAGCAGAAATGTTTTATTTTTCTCTTTTTTGTTATCCCTTAGTCTGGTCACTGTGCATGCAGTTCTAGGAGAGAATACTGCCTTTTATCCATGACTACCACCATTAAATAAGCTATATAAATTTTCTATATTTAAAATATTAACGAAAGTGGGTAATTTTTTTTTTTAAGATTTTATTTATTTATTTGACAGAGACAGAGACAGCCAGCGAGAGAGAGAACACAAGCAGGGGGAGTGGGAGAGGAAGAAGCAGGCTCATAGCGGAGGAGCCTGATGTGGGGCTCGATCCCATAACGCCGGGATCACGCCCTGAGCCGAAGGCAGACGCCCAACGACTGAGCCACCCAGGCGCCCCAAAAGTGGGTAATTTTTTAACTTCCTCAGTCTTCTACTTCTGAAATACTGGATATTGATTTCAGCCCAAATGAAAGTTACCAAAGACACACTATGAGGATGATATTTCAGATGGGTGAAGAAATTGCCAAGTCCGACCTAATTCTGGGCAGTGAAACAGTGGGATGGTGCATGATGAATCTGTTACACATGGGAGGGGAGTGCACGGCTTGGAACCCCTCACCTCCAGGGCATTTGCCTGCTGCTGAATCTAGGACACACAGCGGGAAGACTGAAAATAAGGCAGAAGCTTTCTGTGGCCCCATCAGAGAGGGCCTCCTGCTTTTCTCCTCGAGGTGGGTTCCACATCCAAGACCCTCAAGCATCTGCTGCAGAGGGTGTGTCTCAGGGAAGTGGGGAGTGGGGATCAGTGCCTTCAAAAATCACATCAACTGGAACCTTTGCACACACAGCCAGCCTGTCTTGCTCAGCCTGTAGGCCAGCAACATTATTTCCAGAGACTCCCTTGCTTCCAAAGTGTCCCAGGGCAGTGGGCTGCCGATGGGAGGAATGGAGTGGAAACTGGTTTCACCGCAGGCATTGTGGGGGGTGTCCCCCAATCTCAGGAAAAATAAGTATTGTCTGGATGATACAAGCAAAAGAATATCATAGATCAAGTTAGAAAATCTCCATTCTGTAGAACTAGCTTTTATCAAATACATTTTCCCTTATTACTCTTTGGAGTTTTGGGGTGGCGGTAACACCAGCTTGGGGCAATCTGAGCTGGCTGTTACTTTCCCCACCTACCTGCAACTTAAAGGAGTTAAAGTTGTTTAGAGAAGCCTTAATATTTACACTATTAGGCCATATCTTTAGGATAACTTCAGACTTGTCATTTACGTCCCATGTTAGAAGCCTTAATAATACCCGCGATTATATCTGTACCCAAAAGTATATATAACAAGGGATACATTAAGATTTATTTATTACCTGGCTGTATAGTGAATAACACACACACACAAAAGGAAACTGCAGAAGCATGTTTCATGGTGACGACAGCACAAAATAATGGGGCTGACCGTGGATTTGAAGTAGTCTCACGCTCCCCTTGCAGGCCGTGGAGATGTGCGAGCATCAGCGTATAAGCACACTGCTCTTATTCTCCTGTTTGAGAGTCAGTAAAGAAGTACCACCTTGACATATGTAAATACAGGAGCAAATATGGCTTAGGACTTTCTCTGTTGAAATCCCCCCTCTGCCACCCAAGAGCTGCACGGGAAGATACTGAACTCCACTGGTTCGGTGTTTCTCCTCTCTAACGGAGATGGTAGTATTTCTAAGTAGTGGCTTTTGTTGGTACTTGCCTGGTACCTACCAAATAATCAATGAGTATTATCGTTCAGTGTAGTGTTTATAAAAATACATTACTCGGATATATTTTTATAAACATATTTTGATTTAAAAAAAGGTTTAGGAATAAGACTAAAATGATATCATGTTAATTATGTCCTTAGACTCTTGGCCAGTGTGTAGCAGATCAAGAAAAGAGGAAATTCATATTATATATGTGTGTGTGTGTATATATATAAACACACGTACACATGTAAATATACATATATATACAAACACAATACACAGAAACTCACATGTATACAAACACGATATTTGTTTCTTATTTATGTTATGCTTGCTTCCATAAAAATGCTGAAATGCATATATTATAATTGCTTTGTGGAATAGGATTACTGAATTTAACTTACAAGTGGAAAACATGAAATAAAGAAACCCAGTTATTTCTACTGGTGAGAATGGGGCATTGCTATATAGTCTCCATTTTCCTGAATGATGCCTTTCCAAAATAATGTGACCAGAGTGAATTGCTGACACGAAGGAGGTCAAGGTCATGGAAACACAGAAAAACTGAAAACAGTCACAGGTTGGAGGAGGCCAAAGAGGCACACCTCAGTGCTGGGTAGTTCCCTGGACTGACTCCAGGAACAGAACAGGAACACCAGGAGGATAGCCAGAAAAACTCAGATCAGTTCTGTACATTATTTATACCCTATGACCCAACCATTGCACTACTGGGTGTTTACCCCAAAGATACAGACATAGTGAAGAGAAGGGCCATATGCACCCCAATGTTCATAGCAGCATTGTCCACAATAGCCAAATCATGGAAGGAGCCGAGATGCCCTTCAACAGATGACTGGATTAAGAAGCTGTGGTCCATATATACAATGGAATATTACTCAGCTACCAGAAAGAATGAATTCTCAACATTTGCTGCAACATGGACGGCACTGGGGGAGATAATGCTAAGTGAAATAAGTCAAGCAGAGAAAGACAATTATCATATGGTTTCTCTCATCTATGGAACATAAGAACTAGGATGATCGGTAGGGGAAGAAAGGGATAAAGAAAGGGGGGGTAATCAGAAGGGGGAATGAAACATGAGAGACTATGGACTCTGAGAAACAAACTGAAGACTTCAGAGGGGAGGGGGTGGGGGAATGGGATAGACTGGTGATGGGTGTTAGGGAGGGCACTTATTGTATGGTGCACTGGGTGTTATACGCAACTAACGAAGCATCGAACTTTGCATTGGAATCTGGGGATGTACTGTATGGTGACTAACATAATATAATAATAAAATAAAATAAATATATACTTTGTACTAGTATGGATTTCTTGGTTTGCGTATTTAGACTATGGTTGTGTAATACTTAGCTTTGGAGGAGGCTGGGTTCAGGGTGTGCAGACTCTCTGAGCTAGCTTTGCAAATTCTATGTAAAATGATTTCAAAATGAGCAGTTAAAAAATAAAATAAGGAGAGAGGGGAAAGGTCCTTCCTTTTCTTCTACCTTGGGCAGGAGAATGGAAGGGTTCCTTCCAGGGAATCTGTCACTCTTTGTATGCCTCCATAATCCTTCCTCATTAGCAATTAAATATGCACCAAGTCACTTCTCAATTAAGTGACAAGTTGGATAAACATAGTAGGTGTTAATTGACCCTTCAAGGGTTCTTTGAAGCTCACTGAGCTTCTCCAAGTTCTTTGAAGTTTTGTTTTGGCTTTAGCAAGTCACTGATTAGATTGTTTTAACAGTGTGATTATGCTTCATTAATGGGAACAAAGTAAAGTGTGGTTACAAAATTTTTTTGGTCCACTCAAAGTGTTATCTTGCACAAATCAGATAGACAAAGGGGTAGAAATATACCTGTTAGTGAATGATTGAACTGAAACCTTAAATGAATCATAAAGTAACAGATGTACTATTGATAGAACAAGGCGGGTCTAATCCCAAGCAGCCCAGAAGTGTACTTGCATCTGTCCGCGAGGACATCTTCCAGGGAACGAGGTCGCACAGACTGCTTCACCTGTAGGACTCCTGTAAGTGGGGGGCCATCCGTAGGGCGCTCTGAGCAGTAGGTTAACTGAATGTCGATTCAGTTGGTTGGTGTGGGATTTCCGTGCGGAGGCGTGTACCCGAGCACATGCGCCAGGGACGCAAATATGTGCTAGCGTGAAACAGGGATGTGTTCAGAGAGGCAAACTGCCGGATGCGGGCGGGGGGCGGCACGGCAGGCTGGACGTGCTCTGGCAAGCATTGAAGGACATGCTAAGGCATGTGGGTTTCACTCTGATGGCCTGAGGCTCAGTCACTGAAGATTCTGGACGAACGGATGCATTTCACCATGTTTTGGGATGGTTCTTAAATGCGTTTACTGTTCTCTTTCCGTTCCTCCTCTACCCTATGCTACCTGTCATACACGGGGATGAATAAATCATCTCATTGTACAAGTGCCTACGTGAAAGATAGTAAATGCTCCATTAGTTGTCTCCTGTCGAGACTATCTGTTCCTAGCCCCTTTAACCACCACGTCTTAATTTAGAAGCCACCGTAGGTTAACTCCGAAACAAAATCAATTTTTTCTTCTTGATATTTCCAGAGTTAAGAACTATATGCTACACATCAAATCACTTCAGAAAGAAAGAATAGTTGGCAAGTTTCACTGCTAACCACATTTTTAATTATAAGAAAAATCATAATTACTAGACCATGTTGCAAAGAGAATTAGAAATGGCAGCTCTCTGTTAAAGTAGGGTATTGAGAGGAAGCCAGCCTGTATAAAATTAGAATCTGACTAGTAAAAATAAAATAATAATAAATAATTTAGCCTTATCTAACATATATGTTAGCTATAACATATATACTAAATATCTATATATGTGTGTGTGTGTGTGTGTATAGATTAGGTTTAAATCACACACCCTCCACATTAAATATATGGATAATTTGGGCACATTACATCATTCACCACATTTAGACTGCTCCACGGTAGTCATGGCAACCCTTACATAAAACATAGCTGAGTTGGTAATTTCACTCCAAATTCAATGAAAATAAGGCTAATCCTATTATTGTTCTTAACAATTTTCCAAGTAGCTTCTTCTGAGAGTGTCCTTGCTGGTATTTGACGTCTTTTAAAAACATGATTGGAAAATGATGTGTTGGTTCACTGCATGTTCAGCCTTCCGGACCCACCGTCTCTGCTCCATGACCTTGCGCTCGAGGGGGGCACACACACCTGCACTGTCCTTAGGATCTTCCTTCAAGTGGAGGGATAATAAATCTTTTAAATATGCCAATTTGAACCATTAAACATTTCAGAGACTGTCAGTCCAAAATCACAGTAAAATAATAGTCTTTTATAAGATAAGCCATATTATGCATTTGTAGAAGTCTTAAAAGGGTACTTCAAGTGACTCTTTTGTATTCTAAATGTGCTCATGTATGTTTCAATAGTAATTGAGGAAAACCATGTACTCCTCTGTAGCCTCCACTGAAGAGTAATTGAAAGATGAGAATTCCACTTAAGAGTGATCCCACGGCCATGTCAAGATAGTTCTTTTATAATTATGATAAACGCCAAATGTCGCCCCAAATGCTCTGCCTGCCCTGACTCTCTATTGATGCAGCGCGAGTGTGAAATTGCTTCTCCGCTGGTTCTCGTCCCCTGCCATAGTAACCTGTTCAAGGTTTTAGGATACAACCTACAGTCCTGAAATAGAGAAAAGGTAATTTTGCAACACAGCATTAAGTCCAGACCTGCACTGTCCTATTGCCGGGACTGCAGTGGAGCGAAAAGGAAATGTAATTTGGAGTCAGAGGCCTTGAGCTTGAGTTCTCGCTCTGCCATGTGCTCTTTGAGCCTTGCTCTCAGCTTCTTCATCAATAAAAGCTAGATAATACTAACAAGTACTACCCAGGGCTTTTGTGCCAAGCCACTAGGACAATACAAATCATCCTACGAATACAGTTATGAGCACAGCTCTCTAATAATAGCCACTGAGAGAAAGAGCATGTTGAGCCAATGGGCCACCCCATTCATTGGACTGGAAGGAGCACAGACAGGGTCAAAGTTCCCACCAAGAACTTTCCCAACGACTGCCAATTATATTTTTTTTCCAATTTGTTCACAGATCATCAATCTTGGTGCCCTGGCAAATACCTAGATATATTTCAGAGAGCTGGAAATATCTTCTAGCCTGAATCCAGACACCAAGAAGATGGGTCAATCTCCTGGCCGCCATGCCAACTCTCGCTCTGACAATGATTAGGAATTGTTGCCATCAGGCTCCATAGGAGAGGTCCCCACTTGACATTTCAGACAGAATTCAATTTTACCTCACCTGTGCCCCATCCTCACACACTTTTCGGAGTCTGGTATTGAAGTGGCTGGGGACAAGTACCAGGGGAACAACACAGAGATTCGGCAGAGAGGAGAAGAGTGTGTGAGAGAAACCGATAGAGATAAGCAAAGAAAAAATGAACAAGGAGTCATATGACATCCTCCAGCTCCTGCTGCCATCTTTTACAAAACATGAAATGAACGAGCTTTTGCCTTTCACTGGTAAGTCACAATGTGGTCGTATGAGCCAGAAACCGTTTTGGAAAGTTGTGTCTCCTTCTGATTTCACATGCCCTATTTTTATTTCAGACCTTGACACAGACATCTGCACCTCCACGTTTCCTCTTACATAAACGAAGTCTGTTTGGCAAAAGCTGTCCTGACCATGAGTTCTAAAGTTTTTGTCAAAGATGCCTCACTTTTTCCCTCTCTTTCCTAGCCTCACATCTCAGCAGCAATGTGGTTGGTCGATACCCATGATTTCTAGACTCTGTCATAAATAAGCCCTTTTCCATTAATCATATAGTTTCTGAGAATCACTCGCCGTATATTTTCTATTGCAATCCAAACAATTCCGTTTTAAAGCTAGAAGTGTTACACCCTGAATTTCTTATAGTGACTGACAGAGAGTATGTACGCAATAGATATTTAATGAATGAACTTAAAAGTTGATTTAGAAGCTCTCCTATGTTATATAAACCGTTATGTGATTTGTCCAAGGTCATAAGGCAGAACTTGGCAGAACTTAGAGGAGAACCCAGGACATCCAGCTTTATGTTCACAACTTGTTTCCACTAACTCTGATGTTACACAGAGTGAGTCAGATACTATCAACAAATTCTTGAGTGTTGAAAATTGTGTAATACAAAATAAACAGGTAAACTTCTCAGTCTAAGCGCATTGCTTCAGATGACGCAAATATAAAGCAAAGAGCGAGAGGCAGTGGCTATTTTTCTCTTAATTGAGGTAAGATCTAATATAATCACAACATAACTAAAGTAAGGAAAAGATTTTACCCATTAATATGAACCTCTGCTTTGTGTCTTGATCCTTAGAAAATAAATTTCCATTTCAATAATTAGTTTAAAGCAGGCGGTCTAATTTTATAACATGTTTCAGGTTTGATTTTTTTTTATCCTTTAGCCTTTATCTTGAAATGCAAACCCAAACCCATCAAAATATTCACAATCACTCATTTCAGATTCTCCTCTACCAATGCATACATGGCTAACATCTCCTCTGAATTACACCTAACTTAAATACACATATATTTAGCTTACCATTAGCTTACCATTCAAAATCTGAAGTAGAGAACTGGTAGGACTTTTAAAATACTAAGAAGTGAAATAACTAAAACAAAGCCAGTTCAATTCACAACAAATAACATAATTTGAGATATAAAGTCCTCAGACATCTATTCTTCGAATTCTCCCTCTTAACTTAATGCTGCTCTTGCCACCAAGACATAGATCTAAATCCACTCTTGGTTAGATCCACTTTCCTTCTGTCTCTACTAGCACACATGCCAGAGAAGTGATCCTCAGTCAACTAATTTTCTATCCATGTTGGATCAGTATTTATGGTTTGCCTCTGACCCTCACAGCTGCAGCGTCCTCAGGAAGGAAAATTAATACGCTATCCTGTATCTTCTGCAATCTAGACACACGATTGGTAACACAGCATTTTCAAAGGGCCATAGTCTAAAAATATCTGCTTGCATTGAATCAGCTCCAGAGCAAACCCGAAAATTAACTTAGCTGGCTCAGTTACCATCTCTGTGTTGCTTTACAAGAGTCCAAAACAAGGGCATGGGAAGTGCCTGTGCCCATGTGCAGATAACTTCCCCAGCTCCAAAGACCAGCACAAAGATACCTTGGTCATTTGAAATTAGATATAAATAACCTTGTTAGTGGTCAAAATAGCAAAGCAAGAAACGGATACTTACTTACTTTTGCCAATGAATCTCAAAAGGCAGCCAGCTACAAAGCCTATTGTTGGATGTGGGGGAAACACCTTTCTTCCCCAGCACTTACCATATAGATGGTGCTTCTGTTCCACTGATCTCTAAGAAATCGTATCCTTCCTCTAGTTGAAAGTCGGTGAAGACTAAGGCGATGGTGTCCCCCGGCTCAGCCAGGATGGTCCAGGTGCAGTCAGCATTGTTCCCGTACTCTGAGGGGAAGTGGGGGCTGGAGATGGTGCTGCTGGTTCCCCGCAGGGTCCCTCCACAGGCGCCCTCGGCTGGAAGGAACAGAAACAAAAGGCAATCAGGTTTCCAGACAGCCTCCCACACAAGTGCAACTACAGAGAACCTCTCTTGACCAGTGACCGATAGTTTCTGTACTCAAAATTGATATTCTCACTATGACAAAGGGTTTCTTCTGATTTATCAATTTAGTTCTATGGAAAAACTTGCAAAAGTCTAAACAATTACACTGCATTATTAGCTGAATTTTCACTGTAGAAGAGAGAGAAATCGTGGCTTTTCTAACCTCTGGACTGTGTATTGCCATAGACCTGACATTCACAGACAGCTTAACAAAATTTTCAAAGATTTTCTCTGAATCTTAGAAGATGGAGATAATTCAGAAACATCTTGAGATTTTTTTTTTTAAGATTTTATTTATTTATTTGACAGAGATAGAGACAGTCAGCAAGAGAGGGAACACAAGCAGGGGGAGTGGGAGAGGAAGAAGCAGGCTCATAGAAGAGGAGCCTGATGTGGGGGCTCGATCCCATAACGCCGGGATCACGCCCTGAGCTGAAGGCAGACGCTTAACCGCTGTGCCACCCAGGCGCCCCAGAAACATCTTGAGATTTAAATGTAGCCATCTTTTGTTAATTCACTGATACCTGGCTTTGAAAATGCAGTGCTCTTAAAAGTAGTCATCACCCTATTTTTTTTCTATAGAGTTTGGAATGTATATTTGGTTTTGAATTTCAGATAAGTTCTTGACTAATATGATAACAGAGACATATCAATTCATAAAAACCTTCTGAGTGGGAAATAGCTGCATGAAAAACTTAAAGTGGAATAACTTGGAAAGTGGCAAGTAAAAGGTCAGGGATGCCAAAATGCATTTAAAATATAAATTAGCATTAAAATATTAGTTTGAGGAGAAGCAGATCTTGTAGAGTTTTCCATAGAGTAAAACATACATATTAGTGACTTTATATCCTCTATCACAAAATGCTAATGTACATAGGAAACTGTAACATAGGTAAATAAGTAAAATACTTATTTTAAGATCTGTCTATGGGTATCCTTCTTTCTTCCCTCCCCTCCTTCCTTTTTTCCCATCAGATAATTTCTACCCTAAGAGCGTATTTAACTTTTATGGGCGTTGGTGCTGCAACAGGAGTGATGTATGAAGTCAGCCTGTCGCCAAGTTGGGGGAATTTGCCTTTATTTTATTTATTTATTTTTAAAGATTTTATTTATTTATTTGAGAGAGAGAGAGAGACAGCCAGCAAGAGAGGGAACATAAGCAGGGGGAGTGGGGGAGGAAGAAGCAGGCTCCCATTGCAGGAGCCTGATGTGGGGCTCGATTCCAGAACGCCGGGATCAGGCCCTGAGCCGAAGGCAGACGCTTAATGACTAAGCCACCCAGGCGCCCCAGGAATTTGCCTTTAGCAGCTTCTGTGAAGGGACAAGATCAAGCAGGACAAATATTTACATTGGCTACTAATAAAACGACTGAGTATGCGAACTATAGTATTCACTTACTATACTGACCCCTCTGTGGTAATATAGTTTTGCATAGATGAACTTATCATATATACATGCAGGATCGTCAATACACATAGTGCAATTCTATTTAATACATTGGTTTTACATCTCTAACTGTATTATATGCTGCAAAAGTCACCTCAATATAACGCAAAAGAGTTACAGCACTCTTACATAAAAAGATAAAATATCATAAATGAGTGGATTTAAAAGTTATCAAATCCAGTGCTGTGACTGGTGATGGCATGAAAGGATAGTCGAGACTGCATAAATGCTTTGTAATTCAACTCGGTGGCGAACAGCCCCCCCTTCCAAAGTGACAGAAGGGGGAAAATCTCATATCAAATCATACCAGGTTTTTGAAATGGTGTCCTAAACACTGGAGCACTGTTTATGATTTAAAAGACTTTCAAACAGGTGTATTTATATGTATAACATAATAGAAATATAGAACGAGAGTAAATAGAAAGAAGCATGCTAGTTTCTTCTGGGGAAGTACGTTGGCAACCTTCCCCAGACAGAAGTGATACTGCACCTGGCCGACAAGAGCAGACAGCAGACAGCCACAGTGGGGGTCAGTGGTAGGCCATAGCTGGGCTCTGGAGCCCCCCTCTGGGCCTCTAATCCTCTAGTTGTTTCCCTGTTGGAGAGTCTGATGAGCTGTAGAAAGTCTATGAAGCTGGAGTGACATGGTTGCCCCAGGGACTCCAGGAAGTGGATCTACATTAACTGCTGTGGGAATATTTTAATATTTCCACAGCTGATGGAGCTGCGTTGGTGCCTACCCGCTGATATGAGCCCCGGTCACAGAGCCTTCCTTCTCAGGGATGCATTCCTTTCCCATGTGACATGAGAGTGGTGGAACTGAGTAACCTCCCTTGTCACTTCCAGATCTCATTTTTGATGCAATGAGCCTCAACGCTTAGACAGAAAGTATGTATATTTTCTAGGACTGCAGGTGATAACTTGAGCAGAGCATGAAGGACCAGAAGGCAAGGGGCTGATGAGTGAGGGCCATGCTCACTAATTCCAGAGGACTGACAGGCCATGATGGGAGTGGACAAGTGGTACGATTTTATGGCAACTTTGCTGGAAATAAGAGTAGATGATACAAGGAAGACAAAGAATAGAAAATGGAAATAAAGATTAAAAAATAAATTTGGAGAGAGAAAAATATATATATCCTAAACCTGCAATTGCCATTGTTTTCTCTGATAGACATTTTAATGCCCATAGGATATTTAAAAATGTGTAACAGTTTAAATTATGTCAGGCTAAATACATGCAGGATGTATCATGATTTCTTAATGCAGCATTTCACATAAAATGTTATAAAATGCTGTTTAGATAATCTGATTGAAATTTTGCAGAATTCGGAATTAAGCACATGAAAAAAAAATACTTCATGTCACTCACTGGATAAAAAACGTAAACCACAGAAAACTGTCTTGAGTACAGAGTATGGTAAAAACATAAAAGCATCTGTATATTTATGTGTGGAGGGATATTTAAAAGCAATTGAATGGTGATTCAAATATTTCTCTAATAGAATATTTTAACTCTATTTTCTTTCCTGTTTTTGTAAGAAATTTTTTTCCCTAAACTCTAACACTTTACCCAAATGTACACATAAAAGCATTTAAGGAAGGGTAACATAGCTACCATATTGGATTGGCAAATGTTTTTAAAAAGAAATTGTTTTATTATCAGATTTATAAAAATCTATCTGTAGAATAATTATATAGATAAAACAACAGAGTAAACATCTTCCAAAGCACATTTTGCCTTGGAAAGTTTATTTAATTTTAATTTGTTAATTTTGGAAATCATATTAGTTGTGAACTCCTGGCATGGCTGCAAAAGATATTAAACTGCCCTCTTCTAAAATATCACTTAATGATAAAGATTTTGCTAAGTAGAAATGAGAGCCTCTCTTCTCATAATGCCGGGTTTTATGAGGACCCAAATATATAAGGGATTCAGGATATGATAAAATGATCATCATCAGTGATGTGAGAAGAGTGTATTAACAAAGTGACTGGGAAAAGAGAAATTTGAAAAAAATCATTTAGAAACAGCCTAATACTAAATATATATTAATTGCACCAATTAAAATGTTTGAATGTATAAAATAATAGGTAAATTAGCAGAATACACTGTATGGTCAAACAATGTATTAACTAAACAGAAAGTACATTATTAAAACTTAAGAAAGATTGCAATAAATGAACCTACCTATATAAAGAAATTCTTTTCAAAATCTATAAAAATAAAATTCAAAATAAAAAACAAGGCAATGAAAAATTTTGCAACATAGCAAAGAGTGTCATCTATACTTATTCGATTCACATTTTTAAGAATACACAAAGATTGATGAAAAAAAGATTATAAATGACTACTTAAACAAGAATGAATTTCAGAAAACTTCTAAACACAGGAGAAGGTTTAACTTCTCATTATCAGACACTAAATTTAAAACAATGGTGAAATAGTTTTAAAATACATTTTTTAAAAGAGGAAAATAGCTAAGGGTAAAACTGACATCATTTTTTGCTCCTGTATATTGCTATGTATGCTGATATGAGATTTGGGGGCAATTTGATAATATACATGAAGGATAATACATAGGATGTTCGGATCTTTGGCAAGTTACTCAATTTGGGGTCTTACGTTTATTGAGTACCCTTTAGGTGCATGATATTCTGTACTGAGTCCTTTATCTGGACCATTTATTGAATCGTTTCAATCTGTATGAGAAATTATTGTTGCTATTCCTATTTCAGTTGTCAAAAGTAACATTCTGGTTGTGCAAGAAAAACACACATCTGGAAGATGTTAAGAAAGTCATGAAGTATCAATAAGATCAACCGGGTACATTAACATTAATTCGTATAAACATTATTGCAAAACATTAAGAGAAGCGTAAGTTCTGCTTAACGTAAAAGCAAACAAATTGACCAGTATTAAGGTATGTATGCATCAACACTTTAACATTGGTTTGCAGGGGCTCCTGGGTGGCTCAGTCAGTTAAGCCTCTGACTCTTGGTTTCTGATCAGGTCATGATCTCAGGGTCATGAGATCAGCTGGAGTTGGGCTCTGTGCTCAGTGGGGGTTTGCTTGGGATTCTCTCTTTCCCTGTCCCTCTGCCCCACCCCCCCTCATTCACTCACGCTCTACAATAAATAAATCTTTAAAAAAAAATCACTCTCCTCCCTCACTTCCTATTACCTCTCTCTGCTTCCTGAATCACCTCCCAATTAAATTGGTTGCACCTCAGTCTGGACCTCAGAGCCTCTGCGCTCATGGGACATAAGCCAGGAAAGCATATGTATGATGGTGAATTTATGTTCAACGTGACTGGGCCATAGGGACCCCAGATACGCAGCTGGATTTTACTCTGGGGAGATCTGTAGGGGAGCTTTCAGAAGAGATTAACATTTGAATTTGCAGAGACAGTAAAGCAGATTGCTCTACCCAGTGTGAGAGGGCCTGTCCATGAAGGGCCTGAATAGAACAAAAGGCTGAGGAAGGGAGAAGAGGCTCCCTGCCTGCCTGTCTTGGAGCTGAGACATCCATCTTCTCTGTCTTCTGGCTTGGATTCCGGGAGGAACGTACACCACGTGCTCTCCTGGAACTCAGGCTGGACATAGTCTCCACAATGGCATCAGCACATTCCTCACAATAAATCTCTTTATTTTCCTGAAAAGCTCAAACTAATTTTCAAAATCATACCATTTTATATTTACTTTTGTATCCTACTATATATTACTAAAAAGTACTCCAAAATTATATGAAAGGAAACTGGACTTTCCTAGAGAAACTGCTGTTATCTTGATGAAGCCTGAGGGTGAAGCAGTCCTTTATCTATGGTCTTCCCTTTGTGCTAAGACAATGAGTTACCTCAGCAGTTACCTAACAGCCTTAGGACACAGACTGTACTGTAGTGCAATACTGCTTGTTGATTTCATTTTGTTGTCATTTGTAACAGGAGAGTAATGTAGCGGGACCAGCCACATGGTTTGTTCAGACTCTCAAAGACATTCTCTCAGTTGAATGGCTCCAAGAAACACACAGAGACACAGTATCATATATCCCTGTCCTGATGTTTGATTACATCGCCAATTTCCAAGAGAAACATACGGAAATCTGAGATATCCACCATTGCAAAATATTCGCTCATAATGCATCTCCAGGCATTTCCTTGGGAAATACACATGAATGAAGACTCTGCTTTTCGAGGATACACCTGTATCTCATTATTAAAGGTTTCTCCTGTAATAAATAACAACCAGGAGAAAGCAATTTCCATTTTTAAATTATCACTAAGAGATAACACTGTGTCATGGCTTCTCAACCTCACCACTGTTGACATTCTGGGCCATGTAATTCTTTGTTCACAGAGGGTGTCCTTTTCACTGTGGCACACTTGGTAGGCATGCTAGTCTCTGTCCACTACGTGCTAGAAGCATCCCCGATTGAGAACCATTTACTTAGATGAATTTAATTAGTGCTTTTTTTGGGTCTTTTCAGTGGTACTATATAGAACAGGAGAGATTAAATAGGACAAATTAAAGCCATTAAAATGCTATGTAGTATTCTTTCCTCTAGAGTTAAAATTAATAATCAATTAGTATGTGGTTTACTTAAATGCATTAAAATACAGGGGAAGCATACATGGCCTTCTCCCTTAAATAATATGCTTATATAAAATAATATAAAAGAATTAGAGTAGAGGCAATATTTGAAAATGGTCTCATTTTTGATACACATCAAATGATTTTTCTCACTAAGAATAAGCCTAAGTAAATAAACTTAATTAGGAATAATTTTCTAAATTAAAATATTTTACCTCTAGGAAAACCAAAATAATGAATAACAGTATAATGGATTTATTGCCCTCACTTTAACATATCTTTAACCTTAGGATTAGTATTTTGATGGAAAGTATATGTGTGACAGATGTAACTTACATTCTTTTATATGACAAATTACACTTTTCAAATATGTAAGTTCGTAATTTCTGAGGTGTTTTCACAAGACAGGCTTTGCCCATCGTATAAAAACTAGTAACAATGCAAAAAATAGTAATTAAACACTAATATTTTATCTCTAATTATTCATAAATAAAATGTTAGATATAAGTGCTTTATTTGAAAATTACACGTAGGAGTCTCAAAACTAGAGATCACTAACCAGATTTAGAAAAAACTTACATACACAGACTTTTGGAATCATCTCTTATTTCCATTTACACACATACACACATGAACACACACACACTCACATGTACACACATGCAACAGTACTCAGAACTAACCCATCTTCTTGCCTTCATCCTTTCTCTGTAATCTGTTCCACTCAAATCAGCCAGATGGATTCTTTTAAAATTTAACGTGAATCTTAACATTTTCTGCTTGAAACCATTACATTTCTATGACCGATTAGAATGAAATCAACATGCTGTGCAATCTGACCCACTATCCCCCAGTTCTCAGTGCCCGGCCCACCTTCACTGTGCCCCTCTGTCTGCCCTCCCTTTGCCACACTCTGTTCTAACCAGGCTGCCCCCTGGGGGCAGAGCCAAGTGCATTTCTGCCCCAGAGCCTTTGCTCTCCTTGCTCCGCCTGAGACAGGTCTCCCCTTCCTGGGCCCACCTTCTCTGACCACTGAACATACACCAGCACCTGCTTTTGGTCACCTGTGTCCTCATCCTGCTCTGGTTTACTTCTTAGCACTTTGCTAATTGCAAAGCATTGACCTGTAAGCTTTATGGGCCTGTCTTTGGACTAGTGTCCCTGTTCCTAGAAGGCAACCTGAAACTCAGTGAACTCTCTTTCTTCCCTCTCACTGAGTGATGGTTCCAGCATTGTAGCAGTTACAACGCTCCAGCATCCAGTTATCTTCAGTGTGATGGGACTCCAACAAAATGTATCTCTGGGGCTACGAGTGGCATCCAGCTACACTATTTCTGAGACCAGTAGTAGAGAGTATGCTTAGTTCTAGAAATAGGTGGCTTCTTCAAGTATGAGGTTTAAACAATCTTCTCTAAAAACTGAGGAAGCAAGCCTCTGAGTAAAGATATTTCAGACAAAAATTAATTGCCAAGAAAGCTTAAGCACTGCGCAATCCATGAGGGGTTTGGTTGGTAGGCTTATTTTGCTTTGTTTGTTTTCAGCAAGTAGCTAAACTGCAAGACCAGGGATGTTCGTTTTATACTCAGCAGAGCAGCGGGGAAATTTCAAGAAGAGATAAAGTCAAGGCAGGCAGAGAAAGCAAATAAATCGAAGCAAAACATTAAGGAGACCAAGAGCAAGCTTCCTGGTACCTGGAAAAATGATTTCAAGTCCCATAGTTAACCATCTGATGCAAACTTAGAAATCATCCACACAAAGGAAAATGTATTAAAACGGATAAGTAACCGTTAAACTAAGTTATTTAATATTTAAATCATAGAGTAACATTAATATAATGTAAGCTCCATGGATATTAATATGAATAAAATACATCAAAATTTTACTTTAATATTAATTTTGCTATACCAGGGAGATTTATTTGGAAGCTGAAAACTGGGGGATCTGCTATTTATATTCCCATTGCCTCCCGCCTCTTTTTTTTATTTTCTTTCTTTCTTTTTAGTCCAATATTCAGAAAGAAAATGAAGTCAGGTTCAAAATGCCAGGTACATATCTGACTGGAAAAATGCGCATACAACAAATTTTTTTTTCAACGAAATAATGAGTATTAGTGCTGAGTCACTTCATTAGTTTACAAATTGTGCTCCTAGGATGTCCATGTAAAGGTTGCCAGTAGCAAAACAGAGTTCAGCAAACGGGCTTTGGCTCCCATGACAAATTTCAATCAGGGCAATTATTTCTTTAAATCAATTTCCTATATTGAAGGTTCACAAAATCTTTCATTTGAAAAGAAGCTTCTGCAGGTCAAAGGAGTTTGAATGCCATCAACTTAATCCAAGAAGAAGATAAGGTTTTTAATAAAAGATGTGTTTGAATCTACTGATTTCTGGAAGTGGGGAAAATACTCTGACTGTAAGCAGAAATCAGAGTGCACTCTTTCCCCTGAGGAATTTCCAAACTTCCACAAAGTTTCATTCTAAAGTCTAAAATTATTATATGACTTGCCTGGGTATAAATGTTGCTAGGAATATACCTTAAGGGCATAATTCAAAATACAGAATAAAATATTATTTAGAGACATACCTCGCCGTATTTATCATAAAGAAAAATGGAAAGCACCTAAAAGTTTAACAACGGATAAATCATTAAAGTAGGATGTATCCAAACCACAACACCACGGATGTGCTTACCAACCATTTGTAAGACTGCTTCAGTAAATTCCTGAGTTACAATATTAAACTTATAAAATGCAGGGTCTACAACCAGATGGCTAGTCTCTTCTCAATTTTAAAATTGTATGGACAATTATCCAGGAAAGAATACACACATAAATGCACACATAATGCTCAATTTCTAATACTAGGGGATAGTCTCTAATGGACTCTGCCTAAGGCTGTGTAGAACACCAGTGCTGGTCAAAACCCTGAAGTCAGGAGGTCTGGGTCTGAACTGAGTTCTCCCACTGGCTTTTGTGTGACAAGTCCTTCCCTTCTCTGTGCCTCAGTTTACATACCTGGAAATGGAGATGCTAAATGGTATCTCTCCAGTGATACTCATTGATTCACAGTGCTGACATGAGGGCAAATGCATGATTATCTGTAAAGTGCTGGAACAATGCAGGCAAATACTGCCTGCTCCATAAACATAGCTATGACTCTATCCTCCCACTTGGCACACAGTAATCTGTCAATATTTCATTAAATTATTTTTGAGCATTTTCTTATTACTTTTTAAAAGTTACACAGCTTTGGGTAAGACTGTACTTCCCAAATCCACTTGCTGCTTTCCCCTGGAGGAAGGGGTGGCTCCAGAGGGAGAGAGAGTCACGAAGACCTGAAGGTCAAGAAGCAACTACCTTCCCCAGCCTTCCGCTGCTCTAGGGCATGGAATGGAAGATGGCCCCAAATCTACTTGTAATGTTTTTATAGACACCACCACTTCTGTTATATCTGAGACCATCAGGAGATTATCGTTTCAAATACTTTATCTTTGTATATGGTCACTGTAAGAAACAGTGGTCTCCTGGTCACCGCACCACCCCCACAACCCCTGAAAGATCTATGCATCTCATGTGTCTGATCTCCTACCCCTCCCAAGCTCTTGACCCTTCCACTAGGTCCTCCAAAACTCAAAATCAACTATCAGTAAAGGCTCCCACATTTCAATCATTCTGAGGCAACCCCTCTTTCTGTAATGGAAACTGGATGTCTTCTGAGATGGTGCCTCATGAAGGGCTCCAACATGATCAGTGTTTGCTTCCACAGCCCAAGTACTGCCAGCCCTGGCAATGGATGATGTTTCAACTATATACATCTCATTACTATTTCCAGATACTTTGTTTTTTCCTCCCTAATGTGCCCCAGCTTTGAGTGTCTGGTCCCCAGAATCCAACATCTTCCTCTAGTCATCTACAAAATCCCCGGGGCATCCCCACTATTCCTTGAAGATTTTTATCCTTGGCACACTGCCATTTTCTCCAGCTCCATGCTTGGCCTAATTCTTGATTTCCATTTGAATGCTGGGCAGTCTTTTGAAGACTGGCTTCTCAGTTCATTCACTCCCTCTCCTCCAACCCCAGCTCCAAACCAGCTCTTTGTCCCAACCTTGCCTTTCATCTTTTCACCACGATACCAGATGATTTTCCAGAGCTGCACTTGAAGTATCCTGTGATCAGAACGCCATTTTCAACAATTCTTGGCTCCATTAGACCATTAGACCTTAGAGTTCCCTGATCTTGCCACTTTGCACTTTTATTCCTTCATGCCCTCATGTCTCACTTTGCCATTCTTAGATTTCATGGCCATTATATAAGTCACTCCCTTGTCCTTGCTGTAAGTCCAATGTCAAGACCTTAGATTCAAACTTAGGCCAAATCCACATTTATTCACATGTAGTTAAATATGGTTGGAGAACAAGCAAAACCAGAAATACGCAGACGGGTCTCACTTTAAATTGATGGCCAAATTCATGCTCAACTTTAAAGATGGCGTCCTTACTTTATTTCCATCAGTTTTTAGTCTTCCTTTCAGGGGATGGCCATTTCATAGTTCCTTCATCCTTAACCTGCCAAGATGCCCTGCCATATCCTTACCTTGATGTAATGATTTTGTTCCCTGTTTACTAAAAACAAAACAAAACAAATCTAAAGAAATTTTATAATCTATAAATACCCTATTTTTTCACCTCTCTGTACTTCTGCTCATAAAATATCCATCCTGTATACACCAGAAAGAGTCCTACCTAGGGTTAACACCTGTTTGTGTTCTTGCTTTCATCCCCGTTCAAGTTTCTAAGCCAAACTTCACCACTCTCTCCTTTCTCAAAATGATCATTTTCCTTTTTTTATTGGAGAATTATCCTCAGCATACAAACATGTTACAATTTACCCCAATTTTTTGAAGCAACTACACCCCAAGTCCACATTGACTTCCAGACTGCACACACATCTCTAGTACTAATTTGAAAAAAAAAATCCCTTTCCCAGGAACACATTTCAAAAAAAAATGTCTATAATTGCAATCTTTAATTTTTTCCCATCCTCTCTTGAACCTACTTGAGTCATTATTTTGTCCTTCCTGGCCCACTGCAGCTGCTCTTCTCAGGGAGTAGTGTCAATAAATCCTACAGTCAGTTCTCATGTCACACGAGCCCTCAACAACAGTGGATGGTTTTCCATTTCCTCTTCCTTGAAATCCTTTTCTTCACTAGGCTTTTAAAACTATTTTTTAACCTTTGAAATAATTGCAAATTCACAGAAGTTTGCAAAAACAGTATGAAGTGATCTCTTCTCTGATTTTCTACCAGTGATTACATCTTACATATATGCTACAATAAAAATGACACTGGTGCATAGTGCCTGGGTGGCACAGCAGTTAAGCGTCTGCCTTCGGCTCAGGGCATGATCCCGGCATTGTAGGATCGAGCCCCACATCAGGCTTCTCCGCTATGAGCCTGCTTCTTCCTCTCCCACTCCCCCTGCTTGTGTTCCCTCTCTCGCTGGCTGTCTCTATCTCTGTCGAATAAATAAAATCTTTTTAAAAAAATGACTCTGGTGCAATGTGTACACATGATTTATTCACCAGGAGTTTTATGAACTACTCTTCTCATGCTTGCTCTGACCTTATTGGCCATTTATATTCAGCCCCACCTTGTTTCATGTCACCCTCCAATCCTTAGTGCAACGTCCAAGGTTCCATTGTTAGACCTTGCTCCTCCCTGACTATATTCATTCCCTTTTTGGTCTCATCTAGGCTCAGTCACATGGATTTAAATACAATCTGTATGCTGACAGTTCTCAAATTTGTGTTTCAATTCCAGATCTCGTTCCTGAATTTAGTTTTATGTATCCAACTGCCTCCATGATGCAGCCATATGGATGTCTAGACAGCATTCCAGACTTACCCCCAAGTCATACTCCTGATCCTTCCCTTTCCAAATCTGAAATTTCACCATCTTCTCCATTTCAATAGATGGCAACTCCACTCTTCCAGTGTCTCAGTAAAAAGGCCTTGGCATTACCCATGACTCTTCTATTTCCTTCACATCCCACGAGCAGTGTCATAGAACTCTACTGGCCCTTTCTTCAAACTATGTTCTTGATCCAATCTTGCAGTATGCCCTGCCACTATCACCTCTCAAAACAACATCATTTCTCACTTTGAATATTGCTATGCCTTCCTAACAGGTTCTCTGATTTTGTCCTTCCCACAACAGATTCTCTTTTCAACAGAGCAGCCAAGTAATCCTCTTAAATTCTAAATGAGATGATGTCACTTCTCAAAACACACTCTAATGCCTTTCCATGTTGTTCACAATAGAAGCTAGTGTCCATGTTATAGACCACAGGACCCTCCAGGACCTCTCTCCTCCCACCATTTCTTTAACCTCCTTTCCCACCAGGCGCACCATTGTCCAGTCTGCCTAGCCATACTGTCTGCTACGCTATCCCTTGTTCTCTAGCTGTGCATGCTAGTCTCCAGACCAAAGCCCTGGCCGTTTCCTTGATTTGGACCATTCTCTTGATATTCCCCTAGGGCTACTCTCTCACCTCCATAAGCGGTCCAAGTGATGGTGGTTTTGCCAAAGACAGAGGCTTCCCAGGATATAGGACTTCAGGTGCTAAAATTGGGACAGCCCTGGGCAAACCAAGCAGCTGGTCACTACAGCTCTTGGTTAAATGTCACTTAGTGAGAACATCTATGAATACTTACTACTATTAAATATCTGATGTATTTGTTTTTACTCATCTCTTTATGTGTCTATGTTATCTATCCCCAGGGAAAAATATTATTTTCATGGTAGCTAGAATTTTGCTTGTTTTGTTCATTTTGTAGCTACAGCTTTAGGAACTAATGTACACAAACTACAGCTTGTGGGTCACATTTGGCCCTCTGTTTTTGTAAATAAAGCTTTACTGAAACACAGCCATGCCTATTTGTTTAGGTAATATCTACAGAAACTTTTCTATACAATGACTGACTATAGTAGCTGATACAGAGATGATATGGCTTGAAAGACATAAAATATTTACTATCTGGTCCTTGATAGGAAAATTTTACTGACCTGACTGATAAGTGTATCTGAAAACTTGTAGGTCCTTTATAACTGTTTCATAAAAGAATGAATGAGTTAATGAATGAACACAAAGAGCAAACAGGCATGCTCTGTTAGAAATCAAAAGACAATTAAGGCAACTTTGGGGCATCATTTTGATGCTACTAAATTCTCAGCAAATTAAAAATAAATACTAACATTGAAACTGAGAGTAATCGTGGAGAAACTCCTTGCGGCGTGGACATTTGTTCAGCAAGTGTGCAATGCATAAACAACATTCCTAGAACTCTATCCTTGGGAAAGAATTAAACAGAACAAAAGCAATACTATATGTACAGAGACACTAATTATAGCATTATGTGCTGCAGTAAACATTGGAAGCACTCATTATGTTCAATTACGGGGAGAGAAATAACTATTAATTTGTATAATTTTGAGGATATTGAGAATAAAATGCTATCAATTAAAGTTGAAAAGTTTATAACACTAATCCTGCAAAATTAAAAAAAAAAAAAGTAATATGCCCTATGACTTTAAACCTTGAGAGCTTTCAGAGCTTGAGTTGGTCTCCTTTGGTCCCTATTCTCCCTCCATCTTAGCTCTTCAATGATAATGTTTACAATAATAATAGAATTATTGGTATTGAGCACTCTAAGCATCTTATGTAATCCTTACCAGTCCTGTGAGATTAAGTATTAGTCTAATTTAACAGATTCAGAACCAGAGTCTTTACAAGCAAGGAGCTTGTCCAAAATGTCCCAGCAAGTACATGACAAAACAGGAACTTGAGTCATCAAGTCCCTCCTATTAAGCATGTCCATTACTACCTATCACATGAATGGCATTTACTTGGGAATGTATTTATATTGGCACAGTCATTTTCAACTCTACAACTGAATGTGTTACCTGGAATAAAATCACAGAAAAATACTTTAAATTAATCCACAAATTGGAAAATAATTGGCTTACAGGCAATTTTGATTATGCTTTCAAGTTGTTACAAGATTGTATTTAATGAGATAATGTAAAAAAAAAAAAGGCACTTAGCAGAAAGCCTGTAGCAGACTGAAATGCAAAACATGTAAACCAAATTTACTATAATCTAATGTTGACATATATTTTCAATATCTCTGGATATTTTTTCCCCTCTTTTGGTAAGACTTACATTAGAGTTGTTTATTACACAGTGTGCAAGAAAAGTACTTAAAACAAAATTGTCTAAAGCCATTCAAACTTAATTTGGAGCCAGGTTTCTTATATGAAGATTGTCCCACTCAATCTTACTTTGTAATGCGTGGTCCTGACATGACAGATCATTTAAGATTCATTTTATGTTATTTCTGTAACATAACTGATAAAAACACAGCTGTGTTTTAAATATCACAGAATTTATAGGCTCCCATAAAAAGCATGACTTCTCTCCCTTCTCCTCCCCTCCAGCTACATCTTCCCCAGCCTCTCTCTCTCGCCCGATCATCACTAGCAGTGGAATGTCTGCAATTAAAAAACCTTGAGTGACATTTCATAAAGCACGAGAAAGTGACATATTGTCATTTCCAGTCACGTTATGTAAGGCTTATCAATTAAAGAAATTTGCAGCTTGAGACAGCTCCACAGGAACCACAGGCATACATTATTGAGCCTGTTTTATTAAAGATATTCTGAGACCACTCCTGGTTCTTTACTTTATGGCATCTTGGCTTGCTAATGATCACTCATTCTTCTAAGAAAAATGCAACTGTCCCAAAATGGATAAAATCAGTCAACTCTTAAAAAAAAATAACAGCATAACAGCTGTCACATCCTGTATTCTTTAAAACCATCACATAATACTGACAATGTGTTTTGACACATTTAGGTGAATATTTAACTTAAATGCACATGTTTAGACAGAAACAAGGTTAGAGTTTTAGGGAAGCTTAGCATCCAATAATGATTCATTTGCTATTATTTTTACTGGTTTACAGATCGCTTCTCAACAAGCAAAACCAAACAACCTCCCCTTCAACTTTCCCCAAGAAGGACGCAGCAGTCTGCGGGAAATGTAAGAACCACAAAATGAAAACTGCCTATAGCACCAACTGTCTTTGTAGCCTTGGAGAAGATTCCTTGCATGTTAGGGAATTCAATTCCTCATCACAAATGATAAATATAAACTTCAAAATTTTGGATGATATAAAATAGTGTACATAAAGTTTATAATATGACACCTGCCATGGACATTTGATCTAAATAAAATGTTTAGCCATGCTCTCTCTGCTTCCCCATCGCTTTCCTTCTTGAGTATCTCATAGTTACCTTAAAAGATTCTATCAGCTGCAAATAGAAAATAAAGAAGGAATACTTATTGGCCAACTACCTCTCAAATATTTTTGTATCTTGCCTCAAACTGCCTCCCAAGGTGACTCTGCTTGGAGCCAGAGCCCCTCCTCCTTGCCCCCACACCAAATCCACCACCCAGCAGCAAGTCTTGCCTTTCTGCTCAAGGGTGGGGGAATTCCTGGGAGGACAGTTGAGGGGTGGGCTTTAGTGAAGGATCTAAAGCTGCAAGGAAGAAAGAAGAAAAGAGGTTAGCATCAACTTAATCCAAAGAAAGCCCTTCCCCAGAGCAGGACCACTATTTGCTTTGTTCTCTCCAAGGTTGATTTACTCTGCAAAGAAATAGCTCTCGCAAATCATATTTAGCCTTTAAAATAAAATACGAGAAAGGCCTTCCAGCCAAACAGCCCTCTACGGGCTTAAGGTTCGCTTAAGCTAAGCTTACACAAAGTTTTTCATTTGCAACCCATGGTAGTTACTTACAGAAGGCAGTTTTGGTGAGTGTTTGGCTTAAACACTCCACAGAAGCTACTGAGCCCAGAATCACTTTCCCCTCCTGACACCTGACTTTGTTTTTCTCCTTTTTGGGTACACAACCTCTGAATGGCCTGTGGGGCTGGGAGACATCTTCCTCTGCTGCATGTAGGAGGAGGTGGGGGAAGAGGAGGACACTGAACACCCCCCCTTTCATCTCTCTAGGGGGAAACCGAGTCACCTGCTCATCCTGATATCACATCTCCACACAAACCATGTTCTCCCTGCCCCTTCCCAGGTTTAATTCAAACTCAAATGTTTGTTTCCAAACTATAACTTAGATTCTTTTAAAGACATTTATTTATCTTGAAAATTGGAAGGGGATGGGCAGGGCGCTGAGGGGACAAATGGCATGAAATTCCCTGGTTTGGATTCTGCCTCTTCCACTTGCTACAACATGACCTCAGAAAAGTCACTTCATGCCTTGGTGCCTGAGACTCTGTAAGAAACAGGGCCAATGGAAACACAGATCTTGAATGGTTACTTTAAAAACTAAATACAAGAATATATGTAAGGCACGTAAGCAGGGCTTGCTACCTGGTCATTGCTAGAGGTTTCACTATTAGTATTACAAATTTTTCTTTAAACTTTACCATTGAAGTGACCAAACTGAAATTTCTATCATTTGATAACAAATGCTACTCGCTACTTACTCAGATTGAGTTTGATCGATGATTCCCTTAGGAAAAACAAGGACTCTAGAAAGAATTTACCTCTGGAATATTGCTAAATCTGTATTTTCTACATTGTCATGCTATGCATAAGCATTTGTGTACCTGCGTGTATGTTGTCTATGTAATTTCTGTCTTACTAATGCGTTTCAATAGTGACCCGTAAAATAGAAGTGACCTGTTCCGACATGGACTGACCCTTCAGGAGGCACTTCATCTGCCCTCCGTCTGAGTCTTCCCCTTCATTCAATTTCTCTCCTTAAATCAGCCTGATAGTTTTTATTTTTTTCATCCTGACAAATATCAATGATGCATAAAAACCTAACAACTACCAGCACTGAGATCCTGTAACTTACATGAATTTATGTTCAGATTGTTTGCTATTGAGCTTCATTCCTTAGTTCCAAAATCTGACACTGCTTTCAAGACTGCAAGGCAGATGGGATAGGAGCAGTAATTATAATAGTTAAAATTTATAGAATTTCACTATGTCAGTTTCTTTGCTAAGCGCTTTACCTGGATTATTTCACTTGATCTTTACAACGGGTGTATGAAATAGGTACTATGACACAGAGAAGGAGATTCAGACCAGAGAGAGAAGATAAGTTTGACCAAAGATACAGTACACAGCTGGTGAGCAAGTTCTGCTCCCAGGTAGGACTGCAGTGCCTATAACCTGATGCTACATCGTCTCCGATTTACTCGCCTTCTTTACATGCAGAAAAATTTGCAAGATGCTCAGCATATGCCATTTCCCGTAATCCTCATACTAATACTGAGAAGAGCATCTTTTCAAAATATTTGCTTTTTCTCTTCATAATACTGTGTAGAGATTGGGTAAGGGGCCTCTGGCACTAAGCTGCTCGGTCCAGACATCCCCTGTGCTGCTTTCTGGCTTGTGAACATCTTACCATAGTATTTGTAACCATTTACAGATGGGGAAGCTAGGCCCCAGAATTAAATCTAGCTCATCTCCTCCCCAGAATCAGTCTTATTTTTATTCATTCATGCTTTGTTTAAAAGATTTTATTTATTTAGTTGAGAGACAGACAGAATGAGTGAAGGGGGGGAGGGGAAGAGGGATAGAGGGAAGCAGGCTCCCCACTGAGTGGGTAGCCTGATGCAGGGCTTGATCCCAGGACCCTGAGATCACAACTTGAGCCGAAGGCAGACTTTTAACCAACTGAGCCACACAGGCACCCCCTCGCTCATACTTTTTGAGTCTTACATGCACAAGGCTGTTTCCAATTCTTTGCTTACTCCACCAGCTAATCTGCACCTTCTTCAAAGTTTTCCATAATCTTCATTCATTAGACTCCAATGTCATTTGTTCTAAAAGTAAGACAGCATCTGAAATGAGGTTCCTTTTGAGAAACCTTTTTGGATTAATCAAGAGCTAGCTCACTCTTATCTCTTGCCTAAACTAATTTTAAAAATAGACTCTACTTTCTGATACTATTCAGCTCAAATCTGCTTCAGCAATTGCTGAGAAGTAAAAGGAGGAATTCCAATCAGACTGTGACACAGATTTGTATACTTCAGACCCATTTTCTTATCAGTCCTTATCATGAACCTACAGCTATATATTGAATCTACATCACAAGTGAAAATGAAACCCACTCAGCACCAGGACTCCACATTCATTAACAACTGGTGTGGAAGGAACAAAGAATACTAAAATCCCTCTGCCTGTGAAATTGGAGCCATTTGAAAGAGCAGCCGCCAGCATATGTGGCAAACAAGAACTTGAAGTGTGGCTTTCTCATTGTGAGGTGTGTTGTAACTGCAAAATACACACCAGGTTTTCAAGAAGAGTGTGGAAAACAAACTCCTTCATTAACAGTTTATACTGAGTCTGTGTTGAAGTGGTCATCTGTGGACTATGTTCCATTAAGAAAATGTATTATTAATATTAACTTTAGCTCTTTCTTTTGACTTCATCGATGTAATTATTAGGAAATTTTAATTACATGGTCAGCTCATACTTGCATTGTATTTCTAGTGGAAAACACTGTTATAAACACTGAGGAATTGGCTTTTATTAGGCATGTAGCAGCTGCACATCCCTTTAATCCCGGCCCAGGTGCTGACAGTCACAGCCCCACCAGCTACATCACACACAGAGGATGCTCTGGGCTACAGCCTAGCTCATCTTGAACAAGCGCATCTGTGGCATATTCCCACACCGTATGTATTATCCTTCTGCCCAAGAACAGTACAGATATAGTATCTCCCCTCAAAAAAAAATCTTTCACTTGTGTTTGCTTTCTTAAAAACCTCTCATTTTCTCTTTTGACATGCCTGGAAAACATTCATTTTTTAGTTTGAGCCAATCTCTGCAGTTACAACTTCAAAATCCACTTGCCTACGTGTGTGTGTGTGTGTGTGTGTGTGTGTGTGTGTGTGTGTGCATGTGTGTGTGGAAAGAGAAGGGGGGAGAGAAAGAGGAGCTATACTTCAGCAGAAGCCAATGATGTGCTTAAAATAATTAAATACTGCTTGAAGAATTCTGGGAAGAAAAGTTTTCCATGTATAATTTTATACTCAGCTATAATATCCATCAATGTGGATGCAGACAAGGACAGTTGCAGGCATGCTAAGGCTTAAAGAATTTTCCTCTGAAGCAACAGTTCTTAAGAAGCTATTTGAGGTGAAACAAAAAGAAAGGAAGATATTGGGTTTAGGAAAGAGTGGAAATCTTTTAGGAAAGATTGAGTGTGCGTGGTTAAGGAACAGCCCCGGAAGCCAGTGCAGAACCCTCTGAGGGACAATTCAGGGAGCTGGAGGAAGTGGGCTTGGGGAATTAAGGCAATGGAAGTACAATATCCCAGGAGCACTGGCAACTAGAGACCTCAGGCAGGACAGAAAACAATTGTTTGTGAAACACAGAGCAGTTGAGTTTAACAGAAAGTCTATGGCCTTCAGGAAGAAGAATAGCACTTACTCCTAACAAAAATTCAAACAAGTGGAAAGTAGAAGACATCTGGATTATTTTGCCAACACATAAGTTTTACTAATCCACAATGGAAAAATAAAGATAATTCAAAATTTTAGGACCAGTGGAAGACCAGCCGTGGCATGAACAGGCCAGCCATTTACCAAATCTGTTTCTTCTTCTTCCCAACTTTATAGCTGATCCAACTCCTTGCCTCCCTTCCAGCTAAGTGTGAACACAAGGGCTGAGTGTAACCAACATGAAGTACACGCAGGGATTTGTTCATACCCACTGCAGCTCTGTCCTGCCTCCGCCAACTGCATGGAGACAAGGCTGGCCACTGACTGGAAGCCAGATACAGAAGTCCCCAAATTATCAATCATATCGGAACCAATTGCCAGTCAGAAATAGTCCTGTGGAGTTGAACATGTGCATACAAAACTTGTGTTTGAGCTTGCTAATGTTACTTAGCCAAATAAGCTCTACCAGATAGCCTTGGTCCAAATGTGAAACAAAAGTAAGTATGGCATTATTATGAATAATTGAGGCTAAGAAAAACTCATGTGGACTCTGAGTGGCACAGGGGTTGTGCTATTGGATTATAGAGGAAGCAGAATAATTATAGGCAAAATACTTAGCTCTGCAGTGAAAAATATTTACATAGTTATAATAATATGAATGTTGTTTATTGCTTTTCAGCCTTTAGACAAATTAAGAAGGACTTAATTATCATTATAGCATAAAATATAAACGTTAACAACTTCAATATTGCAAAAGTTCTATTATAGCTGAGAGAATAGGATAGGAGGAAAGGATGAGAAGATACACCAGAGAGAGGGAGGCCACCTAACAATTCTCTGTTAATGCTGTATCTCCTGTCAGCTCGAGCTGTAACCCTGACAAAGTCTCGCCTGGGCATTTGGTTTTGGGGTCTGGCCTCATTTCTATCATTTTTGGCCTCAGACATCAATTCCGGGAACAGATTTTGGCGACCGTGAAGGAACCCTAACATGAGACAGGACTCGGTGGGACTAAAGATGCGGGACCTGAACCTCTCCTGGCTCACTAATGGGGGTGGACGGCCATCCCAAGCCAGAACTAGGATGCTCCAGGTTGCGGGCTGGCACGCAGGCCAGAGGACCACAGTTTCACAAACCACCAATGAGCAGCCGGCGTTGCCTGCCACTATCAACCAATCAGGATGAAGCCCTTCCAGCCAATCAGGATGAAGTGCTTTTTCCTGCTTCCCTCCTTAGCGTATTAGCCTGCAAACCCTGGTGGGAATTTTCTCAGTATAAGCATGGTCTCCGCTCTGTTTGGAGAGACAGCATCACTACTCTGGCCATGCTATGTTGCCCTTCAGCTTGAGCTGTAGCCCCACTAAAACCTTCCCTGCGCCTTTGGGCAAAAAAAGATATATTGCATATTTAAATGTTTAAAGATAATATACAGAAATCTAAATTAGGAGAAACAAGACATGGTGGATGGGAGTAACAGATGTTAACACTCATAGCAAGATATCAATTAAAAAATAAAATTGATAATAATTAAGAGTATAAGCAGTTATAATAATAAAAAAATATTTAAATGTTATCAAACTATGTGTGGCATAAGAGTAATGGTAGTTTCGATGGGATGTTTCTTTTCATAGTAATTCCGTTTCTATTACTATTTTTAAATTATGCACATATGCCACTTATATTAAACAGAATTTAGTAAAAGTAAGATACAATCAACTGTCTTGTTATATTGTCCAAGTCATAAGTTCATAACCTATATCAGCACAGTTTGAAACCTCCTTACTTTTATTACAAGAATGATATTGCTTCCCCTGCCTACATCTCAATGTGATTAGAGATACGAACAGGTTCATAAATTTATGGACTTCAGCATATTTACCAATTGAAATTATATAAATACAATTTTTAGATGCCTTTCCATGGGAGTTCATAGGAGTTGTGCACATAATGTTAATACAGACTAATCTGTGAAGTGCAGAATAGACAAAAATAAGTTATTTAGGACAGTTTGTAATTGGTCATGTCCAGAGCTATGACTTCAGGGATCTCAACTCTGCAATAGCTGTTAAGAATTATTTTATATAGCACTTTGCATATACAAAGTGTTCCATCATTGAAAGCATCAAGGCACATCAAAGGTGATGTTTAGGGAAGAAAGCATGTATCCCTGGCCCGAGTAGATTAGCATTTGCTTGGAGCTGGCTTATTTCAAATAGCATATGCCTGATGCAACTGTCCTATCATTTATGCAAAGCAAAAACTAGTAAGCTATCCTAATCTCTTCCAGGCCCAGCCATAGCTCAGGTCCCCAAATGTCCCTCATATCTACATATTCTCCCTGTGACTGTATTCATGGAATAAGGCAGCTGGTGTAAGATCACAATGCTATTTAAAAAATAAGGTCCAGGATTAGAGAGTTTCAGAGTCTAAGGAAAGGCAGTAAAAGAGGGACTTACCCACTTCATGCTGGGATAACATGAGGTGAGGACCACTTCTCCCCGGGGTTGCTTTGGATCAGATAATTGTTTCTTATGAAGGAGCTTTTTCCAAATGCAGCTCCTTACCTACTTCCTTTCTAACCTCTTGATCACGCCATAAATCTGGAGACAACAGCCCGCTGTTCAGTTTCCATTCAAGAAGAATCCCTTCTCTTTTGGATTTTATACTCTATGGCCCTCCAGTGTCCTGGTGACCAAAGTAAAGTGTGATATATTCTGGTCCCTTGTGTTATAGTCTTTTTGATTTAATAACACAGTAGGGGAAGTAAAAAGCAAATGAAGATGGCACTTAAATTCCGAGGTGAGAGCATCTGTTATTGGTTCTATCCACTTCCCTCTTTTCCTCCTTTGCATTTCTCCTCTAAATACCCACCATGCCTGCACACATGGAAACAGCAAATCTTTGCAAAGACTGGAAGAGACAACAGGAGCCATAGGCAGTAATGGAGGGAAATTAAGGAAGATCTAGCTGTTAAGTTGAAAACTCCAGGATAAATGAGGAAGACTGAAACGGGATACCTCCAGAAGAGGAAAATCTGAACTCTAATCCTGGAAAGAAGTCAGTCTGATGGGGGTCATTATAGGAATTAGAGGAATCCATTTTAAGCAGAGCTGGCTGGTCTCCCATTTTATTATGTACTAATTTTATTGGTAATTTATTTCTTGGTAATTTCTTGGTAATTTATTTCTTTAAAGAGTATCACATGACTAGAAATGATACACACCTTTAAGTGTCATTGTTCAGGTTAAATGCTGCCACTTGAAGTTAATATGTAAAATTTTCAACACTAGCAAGAAGTCATTGTGATGGGAAATAGTGGTGTTACCGTTAGTAGTGTGATCAAGAAGAATCCTGCAGTGATTCCAGGAACTAAATAGCTGGAATGTTGGGGAAGCAGAAAATACACTCATTTCATTTTTATAAATAATCAAAGCCCACTTTACTGAAATTCATTTATGTCTCCCCTAGATATACCACATCTACACATTTATAAGAATTAGGTCATTGATTTTTTTCTTGATGATTCAGTTACCCAATTCAATGACAAACTATCATAGCTTTCAAATTTGTTTCATAAAATAATTATATCTAATTTAATGCCCTTTGAATTTGCTACTCGACCAACCACTGGGAAAAGCAAAATGTAAGCATTAATGTAATAATCTGTAATAAAGGAGAAAAAAATATATCCTGACAAAGGTATATTAATATAAATTAATATAAATTAATAAATTGGTGGCAGAATAAGTATGATTATGGGCTTATTGTTATATTAACTTTGAGTTTATAAGGTTTATAATTGAGGAATTAGTAAAGACCCTTTGATTAAGAAGAAAGCTTCTTTGGGGAGGAAAGAAGTGGTTATGGCTACTGCTAATCCTTACTTTTTACATTTTCAAGTTTATAATGACTCTTCTGTGATACTCAACATATTTCTATGCTTCTATTAGGCTCCTGAGGGAATCAGGTATAGCAGTAAGGGGAAAGAGCTATACACTAGGCTAAATTTTAATATAAAGAGGAATCAAGGGTAGAGTTACAAAATTTGTATGACTATCTACTATCTCCTGGGAGGTTAGAAACTGGTTCAAGAAACAACGTTAAGTCGTTATGTTCAAATATAAAATGGTAACAAAATGAATGCTATAGGCAGAAGGACTTTTCTTTTGAAGCAATCTCAAAGGAGGCTGCAGTGCAAGAAATGACAGAAATTTGGACTTAAGTGTAAACTTGATAAATTAGTAAGATTTATGGCCCTAAGGGAGATAAAAAGGTAAACTGTGTAACAGGGTAAAAACAGCAAAAGTTTGGGATTAAGCATGGAGTGGTACGTTGGGAAAGAATTCTTTGGGGAAAAAGAAGAGAACCCTGGTGTGTAGGGTTTGCCAATTTCTGTGGTGTAAATCCTTCCCGCATGGTGATATCCAGTTCTCCTCAGGGTGTGAGGAATGTAGAGCAGAACGGATGTTATGATCAGTGGTTTTGAGGAAAGCCAGCACTCTTGAGCCCTGGCAGGACATTGTCTGTGGGGAGAAACGCTTCAAGTCTGTGATTGGAAGCATTGACAGTTGACATTCACAGTTCAGTCCAGCCAAGGTTATCCTGGGGCACGTCAGTAGCCAGGATGAAGACCTGGCACTTGACTCCTGTTGAGTCACTGAAGGGGCCTGGCTGAGGGAGAAAGGTGGTGAGCAAGCTGTGTGTGCTGGTAAGGATCTTCAGGGAGTAGGATGCAGGATGGACTCCAAGATTCTACACATGGAGCTCATGTAACCACCTTGAAGTGGGTCTGGGTGAAAAGAAAAAAAATAAGTGGAAGTGTGGAGTGCGGGTGGGAACAGAGATGAGCGAAGGACAGCTGGAAAGGAAAAAGTTAGTGTACAGGGAATAAGAGAACACAGCTGCAGGAGCTCCCATGTTTATCCAGAGTGGAAGGGAACAATGGTGGGGACAAGGAAGAGAGCATATACTGAGGATATCCCAGCAGCTCTGTCCTTAAATAGGATCAGCTAGTTGAGGAGAATCGATAAACAAAACAAAACAAAACAAACAAACAAACAAACAAAAAAACAAGGCAAAAGGAACAAAGGTCTGGATATTGAGTACACTGTTCTTTTGACAAAATGGAAAATAATAGCGGTAAGGAAAAAGAGGAGGGCAGGAGAGAGATAATGGACTTCAGAAGCATGCAGAGGAAAAAAGCATTTCCAGAGGAAAAACAGACACTTGGAATAGAAGATATTCCCAGTAGGATTTTCTCCAGGGTGGAGGAATAATGTGAACATGCTATGCGTGAACTCCATCAACTACAAGCTAGAACACTGCGGGCAAGTCACATTTCCTAACCCGGATTCCTCAGCTGCAAAAGGAGTCTGCAATCAAATGCCTACTTGAGAAGACGAAACATGAAACAGCTGAAGGGATCAGCATGTACTGGCTACCAGCGAGAGTTCCAGTAGCAGGAGTGCAGCACTGGTAGAAATACACCACTGCATGTAGTTAGCACCTGGGAGATCTCAGGGGCCTACAACATTAAACGGAAGACTATTTTAGAAAAGGCAAGTATCCATTAAGTAGCATAGACTGAGCTAGAAGCCCTGTGTGAGGTCTCAAATTTGCACAGCTATGAGCATGGATTAGAAGTCAGACGTGGGAGTGCGTCTCTACGCATCTTACGCTGTCTGTCTCTGGGACCTGTTGAAAATACAAATTGTGTTTCTTTATCTGTTAAAGGAGTGTCTATAGTTATTATTTCCATGGTTGTTATGAATATTGATATGATCCATGTAAAGCGTTCAGCAGGTTTTCTGGCCTCACATCGAGGCCTTAATGGAGGTTGGCTACACTTTTATCTTTGAAACCCTAAGATGCATTTTTCTCAGGAAAGTCAGAATTTAAGAGGTATAGTCGGCTCTTTCCTAAAGTTATTGGAGCAGTAAAATAATGTTATGGAAAAGGCTTAAAAAAACACAGGGTGTATCAGGAAAGTAATTCTAACCTCGCCCCAAATCATGCCGCTGAGCACTTTGATATAGTGTGTTCTCTCACGATCACCTTATTTCAAAGGCCTAAGAGGGTTGAAAGAGTCTTTAAAAGGGATCCTTTAATTATCAAGGCATGTTTGTTATTTTTAGTGAGAAAAAAAGATTAAAAAGGAGCCATCACATCAAGAAGTACATAAATGTGCATAGTAAATCCTAGAATGCTAGGACAGCAAGTGATAACATTATGCAGAAGGCCATAGAACTTGAGAAACAGAAGGAAGATGGGGCGCCTGGGTGGCACAGCGGTTAAGCGTCTGCCTTCAGCTCAGGGCGTGATCCTGGCGTTATGGGATCGAGCCCCACGTCAGGCTCCTCAGCTATGAGCCTGCTTCTTCCTCTCCCACTCCCCCTGCTTGTGTTCCCTCTCTCGCTGGCTGTCTCTATCTCTGTCTAATAAATAAATAAAAAATCTTTAAAAAAAAAAAGGAAGAAAAATGTGGGTATTTAAGGAACACATCTAAGTTTGTTATTGGCTTTACAGGGTCCAGTCATGGCTCCTTAGGTCTCATGGAACATGACTTCTAGGAACAGAATAACCTAGCACAGCAAGACCCAGAGGGATGTGAATTCTTTCTGTTTAGTGGAAACTTCTATGCCGTCAGTACCAAAGCCACTTATTTATTCTGGGTTCATAACACCATCTGGTCGTCTGGTACTCACCCCTGCAAAACGGAGCCGGGAAGTCCCAGGAAGCACCATTCCCAGGGCTGACGATGCAGGTGAGAATCGCATGGCCTTCCAAGATATAGCCAGAGAGACAGCTGTAGCGGATCTTGTCTCCTATGTTGAACCTTGTTCCGTGCAGAACTCCTTTCAGGATTTCCCCAGGATTTCCACATGTGTGGCTAGGTAAAACTATTGAGGAAAAAAAAAAGTTAAAGATATTTCTATCAAGATCAATTCCTACCACAAAACACACACTGCATTTGAACGATTCAGATTAGCAAACCAGGCATAAACACATTTTCATTTTGCCTGAAAAAATACAGAAAATGTATTCATGTTTTAGAATATCTACCATTTAACCGTGTTTAAAGATCCTCTTAAAAGTATAAATTAATGCGGTTTGAGAAGAGGAAAAAATACAGTTTTGCTTAGATTCTGTGTTCTAGATGATATCTGAATTATTTTTCTGATTATGAGATCGTACAGGCTCATGAAGTTAGCAGCCACGTAACAAGTAGGGAAATGAGCATCTGAAAAAGTGGGGTCAGAAATATGGCAGGAATGAATATTCATGCCATGTTGATCCTTATTCCTTTAGGACCAACACTACCAAATATGCATCGCTAATCAATGTTTAATCAATGTTTGTTGGACATACAACTGAATTAAAAAATAAATTGAAGATTTCATCCATTAATCTAGCAGCCTTTAAAAAAATGCACCACTATTATTTTCCAACGTGGCCATTAGGCTTCATGCATTTATAGTGTCTGGTTCACAATGAAGTTTTACCTGTAATAGTTTTGACAAAGCAGGTCAGTAAGAAAGCCTTGAATCTGTTCTTTCTGGACCTGCTCACTTCCTATGTTGAGAGCATCCTCTGCCTAATTCAACTGCCTTGAAACCTCATCAACAGGAGGACATTCCATACTCAGAATGTAATTTTGAACTTAACTGATTCACCATTAGGTTAAATGGATCAAGTTGATGATTGTTGGTTACTATCTAGATTTTTCTGGTTTAAATTTAGCATATGATCAGCAAGTCAGAGCTCTCATGAAGTAGGGAAATAAACCAAGGAGTCTGCCACTTAAAAAAGAAATGATTTCAGGGTCCTGGGATCCAGGCCCACATGAGGCTTCCTGCTCAGTGGGGAGTCTGCTTATCCCTCTCCCTCTGCCCCTCCCCCTGCTCATGCTCTCTCTCACTCTCTCTCAAATAAAGAAAATCTTTTAAAAAAATGATTTCCAAAAAAGCATTTCCAATAAACAAATTATTTTATGTCTGTATCTTTTTTTTTTCTTTTTAACCTTCACCCGGGGGGTGGATTTCGATATACGTACAAAGGAATGCAAAATATTGTTTTCTTTGTTTGTAAACTGAGAAATAAAAACTTTCCCAGTGAAGGAGAAGGGAATTTCAGAGATTTCTAAAATGATTTTTATTACTTTATTTTATTACTCAGTTACTTAAATAGATACAAACTAAGCTATGTAGAAACACTTAGAAAACAAGCATTACAACTTAGATATGTAATATTGACATGTTTATGAAATCAGTGTTTACATAGTCAAAGTGTGCTCAGTTCTAGATTAAAAAAAAAAAAAGTTTGTGAAACCAGTCTGCAAAAACCTATTAGCACAATAGAAAATAATTCACTATAATCCACAATTTTCTTTGTCTTTTATAAAAAAGAAAATCTGTATTTAATTCCACATTCACTATCACTAAGGCAATAAATCTATTTGGAAAAAAATGTTGTTTAAAAACACTGTTTGGCATTTAACTGTCTCTGGCTCTTCTAAGGTAGAAAGTTTCAGTTTGATCTTGGAGGAGCACTTCAGTGGATGACCCAGGACACCTGCCAGCCAGCAGGAGCTGGGGATCTGATAGCCAGAGACAGGAAAGGCAGGGGCCGAATATCTATCACCAGTGGGAAAGGAGAGATGGGTTTGGGGGAAATATGCACATACAAATGCTTTTTGTATTTTCCTTCCTGGTCCAAGAATATTTAGAATTCATAAATCCTTCCTTGCCTTTTTTTTTTTTTTAAGATTTATTTATTTGACAGAGAGAGAGAGAGAAATTGAGCACAAGCAGGGGGAGCGGCAGGCAGAGGTAGAAGGAGAAGCAGGCTCCCCACTTAGCAGGGAGTCTGACCTGGGGCTTGATCCCAGGACCCTCAGATCATGACTTGAGGTGAAGGCAGATGACTAACCAACTGAGCCACCTAGGCACTCATCTTGCTTTTTTTTTTAAGGGACCTTTATTATTTGCATGAAGTGGTGCAAAGACTTCTTATTAGAAGGTACATAAATTCATTTTAGCGTGTATCCAGACAAATTGTTTCCCAAAAGACAAGTGTTATCCACGTAAATCTATCAAAAACTTTAAAACCTGCTACAGAGCCACAACCTGTGACGGCTTTCAGAACCAGAAATCCCCATGAGCCATTCTGAAAGCTGAATGTGGCTGACATAACCTTCCTATCCATGTATCTATTGAAAATAGCAAGAAATCATTTTTTAATGGTTAGTTTTAACACAGATAACATAATAGACTTTTGTACAGAAAGATCAGAGTAACAAAAATACAATATGAAAGATTTCACGCAATGTTGCTGCTGCGTGAGCAAACGTCCTTCTATCTATGTAATACCTATTTGCTACCTTGAAAGTAGACTGAAGATGTCATATGTAAAACTTGGCTGTGCAGTCATATTGCAAGGAAGTGTGGGATTGCCTGGACTTTGAAATGTTTAAGGGAAAAAAAAATCATCCCTGGAAACAAGGATCTCCCAAAGTGGGCCTCTGAAAAGAAAACATCATGTCTTAAAACTTTTAACAGAGTTGAGCGCAGTATTTGGAAACAGACAACTGTTGGCATTCAGAAAGAAAAATAATTTTGGCCATTCTGGATCATCAAGCTAGGACAGCCATCTGTAATATTAGACGTTCAAAGTGACTGACCGCCACAGAAAACAAAAAGGAACAGAGAAAAAACTAATGAGTGTTCAAGAACCAGCAGAATAAAGTGACATTTCAGAAACAATGAATCAGCCACAAATTGTCACTTTCAGCACTTTTTACCACATTTACCTAAACTTGTAAATAGGACTCAGAGGGTTAAATGAATTTACATTTTTAAAGGCAAAGTAACTTAGCAAATGGGAGAAAGTGATTTTTAACTAACTTTTAAAGTTTAAACTCACTGATTGATAGGACAATGTTATAAATTTATGATTTGGGGAACGAGTATTTTTTTGCCAATCGACTTGATTTTAGAAAAAAATGATGTTAAAATTTTAATGTGAACAATGCCAATGAAGAAATAGAAATAACTGAGGAAGAATGAAAATATTTACTTTCAGTTGCAAACAAAATGGCAAAAATGTGCACATTATAGAAGCATGATCAAATTCATTTGACCATTATCAAAATACCCTAAATTGCAAAAAATGGATGAAAATAATTATAGGTCTTCACAAAGGTTTAAGACAAAGACATGTAAAGCTTGCCAACACACACACACACACAAATCCAGGGGCTGGGAAAGACTAATTTAACATAAACTCAATCCGAATGGCATTTCTGCCAATTTCATTTTAACTAATTTTTTACCCAGTTTCCCTGAAGAAAATGAATGTCCCTTTGTGTCTCCCATGGTAATGAGTACACATTAAGTATTTAGTAAATACTTATTGAATTGACTTGTACTCTAGTTTTAATTCCCTTAAATCCTCCCTTGAAGTAATTTGCACTCTTTCCCATGGATGCTTCAAGAAAGAAATTCTTATTTGGGTAATGGGAATTCAGCACCCAGTGCATACATTTGGTAATGGGAAAGCATTTCTTGAAAGGAGCTCTGGGCACAGTTCCTCCTTCTCAGGGCAGGTCTCATTCCACCAGACCGCGTGAAGCCAAGTTTGTACACCCAGGGCTTGAAACACAGGCTGCCATTCTAATTACACTCATGGAAATTCCCTCCATAACGCATTTGATTTGGCAAGTGTATGTGGTCACAACTCAGGGACTTCATTAGGCTTTCACAGCAACCTTTACCCCAACTGTTTAAGTGATGAAATGGATGTCATATCAACTCCTTTTCCAGGAGAAAAGCAAAAACATGATGCTGAAATAAAATACAGCATTCATAATCATTATCAACGGGACAAAAGGCTACTGAACAGAAGTTTGAAATTCATCAGAAGAGAGGCAGCATTTTTCACAGCTTGTGCACAATCAATGAAATGTCACTGGACGCAATCATTTGGAAACCGGGTCCCACAGGGTCTATGTCAGAAGATTTGTTTACACTTTGCCTTTCCAGGAGTCTCCCCGCAGCTTAAAGAAATAAAACATCAAATACCCACATGACGTACAACACTTGAAATGTAAACTAAGGAGAGGAGATGTGTGCGTGTCCAGGGACTGTTGGCTCTGCACCCCCTCCCACAGCTTTGGGAAAGGATTAGAAAAATAGGGTTATCCAATTTTCAGAAACACTTTAAAAATCAGATTTTCAAATCTTGACACCTGACGTCTATTCTCAGTATGGACTCTAAATCATGGACGGATGTTAAAGCAAGAGAATGGAGAGAGAGAAGTGACGTGAGAAAGACCACGGGTATTGCTTAGTACACAGCAGCAACATAATACCTCCCTTTCCAGAGTCACTTTCTTTGTGGCGGAGAAACAGTGAGGAAGAAATGCTGTATGAATACTATTACTTTGAAAAGTGACAGGAGCTATAGGAGTGAATGAAAAGACAATGTGAGTTTTATGTATATTTCCAGGTGGAAAGTGGTAAGATTTGGCCAAGTTAGAAAGGAAAGATCATCTCTAAGGGAAGCAGTTGTAGCAAGTGAACATACGGCAAGGAAAGTATATCGTGTGGCAGGTTATGGGAAGGAGACGGGCTAGCAGACAGACTTGTGTTTCCACTTCAGAAACAGACTGCAATTTTGGGTGAATGACTTAAATCTCAGTTTCTGTGTCTTGAAAGGAGGGATGACAAGTAAAACTTATGGGTGAGTGTGTGTGAAACATAAATGAAATAATACAAGTTGAACAGTTAACAGGACGTCTGAAATGGAAGGAGGGATTAATATATGTTCACAATTCTTATTTTCCCCAGTTCTAAAGCAGCATGGAAGTTTTAGGGAAATAACAGAAATTTACGAGTATACAGTGCTTCTAATATATACCAACTTCCAGAAACAATAAAGCTAGAAAAAGTCTGTGGGAGGGTGCCTGGGTAGCTCAGTCATTAAGCGTCTGCCTTCTGGGATCAAGCCCCACATCAGACTTCCGCTGAGAANTGGGAGGGTGCCTGGGTAGCTCAGTCATTAAGCGTCTGCCTTCTGGGATCAAGCCCCACATCAGACTTCTCCACTGAGAACCTGCTTCTTCCTCTCCCACTCCCCCTGCTTGTGTTCCCTCTCTTGTTGGCTGTCCCTCTGTCAAATAAATAAATAAAATCTTTAAAAAAAGAAAAAGAAAAAAGAAAAGAAAAGAAAGAAAAGAAAAGAAAAAAAGAAAAGAAAAGAAAAGAAAAAAAAGAAAAGAAAAGAAAAGGAAAAAGGNCTCCCCCTGCTTGTGTTCCCTCTCTTGTTGGCTGTCTCTCTGTCAAATAAATAAATAAAATCTTTAAAAAAAGAAAAAGAAAAAAGAAAAGAAAAGAAAAGAAAAAAAGAAAAGAAAAGAAAAGAAAAGAAAAGAAAAGAAAAGAAAAGAAAAGAAAAAAAGAAAAGAAAAGAAAAGGAAAAAGGAAAGAAAAATTCTGTGGAAACCAATATTGTCATTAAAATGGGAAACCAAGGAGAAAGGCACCCCAGTTCTGTTCTTAGTCACATTAATTCTACTTTACTACTCTTGCTTTATTATAATAATAGTAATACTTATACAGCACATACTATGAGCTAGACACTGTTTTAAGCGGTTTATATATAATAACAGTATGTATGAAGTAAGTACTATTGTTATCCTATTTTTATAAAGGAAGGTACTGTGGCACAGAGAAGTTAAGTAATTTCTCCATGGCCACACAGCTGGCAACTACTGGTGGTAGGATTTGCACATGGTGGATCCAGAATTTCTACTCTTCAGCACTAAATTAAACTTTCTTATGATCATGTCAACATCAAAAGAAATAATAAAATGTCTTCAAATCTGTAGTGTTCAAGCAAAGGCTTGATATAATAACATGGGTTATCATATCACTTAACTTTCTGCAATGGACCCTTTTATGGTCTTCCTGTTTTTTGTTGGTATTGTTGTTTTATTTGAGTAGGCTCAATATCCACCATGCAGCCCAGCACGAGGCTCGAACTCATGACCCTGAGATCAAGACCTGAGCTGAAATCAAGAGTTGGACGCTCAACCGACTGAGTCATCCAGGCACCCCTCATGGTCTTCTATTTTTAAGTCAAAGGCTAATGCTGTCTAAACTCTTCCGACCTGGAGCTGCTGGGCCTTTGCCATCCCAAACAACACAGGCATTAATCCAGGTGTAAGTTACTGAAAAACTATGACAAAAAGAGTTAAATAAAAAATGAAGAGTTACCTATTGAGGAGGAAGCAGCAAACTTAGGAAGATTTTATAGATGGTGACCCAGCAAAAGAAAATGCATAAATATGACCATGATGGCCAATGATGCAATATGATAAATTTCATTCTGAACATATTATGCTCTTTGTTTTAAAATATGTGGAGTGTGTCCATGGGCATATCCTAGAGTCAACAACAAAAAAAGGACCAGAAAAGTCACTAGGTTTCTTCTGACTGGGGAAGTAACAGTGGAGGGAGCTGAAAGAAAAGATGATGGGAGCCCACGGTTAAATCCTCTAAAATACTCAAAATTAAGGAGTCAGGCAATCATCCAACTCAATAGAAAAATGACCAAAAGTTAAGAGTAAGACCAAACAGAGAGCCCCGGAGTCAAGCTGAGAAACAATCATGGACACATGGATGCCTGGTAATATCAAAGGTTGAAAATTCATCATAAGTGAATGACATGCAAAAAGAGCATAGCAGTGAGGAACAACACAAGATGGACTTGTCAGTTTTCTTGGAATTGTTCAAAAGGAAATGGCATGTACATCAATTTTATCAGGTCCATTTGCATATACTCTAGCCACATTGTAGATTATAGACACGGTCATTAACTTGTAAATCATTTTTTATGACCATTTTTCTTTCTTCTTCTCTAAAGTGAAGTTTATATTCAACAAATGGGTGTTCAGTTGATTACAAATGTTTCAATATTTATGTAAAGATAAGGTGAAAGTAGTTCTAAAATCTGCAAAGGAAATTTAAACAAATATGACCACAAGTCCTTGTATGTGTTCCCTTAGTGAGAGCAAGGTAACTAGCAACAACTCAAGACCTGCTCAGTATGACCTTTGCCCCAGGCCAAATACCACTGTGCTGGATCTTTAACACATGATATTCATGTAATGAGGATAACACGTCCATTCCAGAGGTTAATATTGCACTAAATACCATGAGGGGTGGTTAACAAATTCAATTAAATCGATTCTAGGAAACAGCTCCAAGCTCATTCTCAGTCATGGCTCATTTAGTAATTCAAATAAAGAAGGATTAAAAACTCACTAGAACACTTCCTCTTTTAGCTAAGTTGGGGTATCAAGGGTTGGATTTCCCTTCCTGCCTTAATCAAGTTAAAGAAAAAAAAAGTTAAATTTATAAAGAAAACGGCCCTCAAAGCATTGGGCATCATGCACTGCTGGAACATGATCCCTGAGAGATGGGAAATAAAGGAGACAGTCCCTACCATTTCTCTGGCTTTATTGCCTGGAGAGACTTACACACCCAAGGCAAAGGGCATGGACACCCAGGCTGACCCAGCAGTCTCCCTGAATGAGGACACAGAGAGGAGAATGTGAGCAAGTGAAGGAAGCTAAAAGTCACAGTCACAGGAAGGCCCCCAGAGACTGGCAGAGGGCCCTGTTGCATTCCAGGTGAGTACTGACCCATGTACATAAGGACAATTACTCAAGGCTAGTGAAAGAATGACCAAAAGATCATAGGTAATAGTGTCCAGAATGCTCACGGAGCTAAGACTGTCTGTCCCCAGCAGTCAGAGCAGAAATCTTCATCTCACTGGGCAGAGAACAGAGTACTGAGAAACCTCAGGGGTGGCGGAAAAAAATCACTCTAGAGTAAGTGCTGCCTAGGTCACTTCTTTAGAAATCTTAAAAGCACAAGATCAGAGTAGGGTGAGGCTAGCAAGGTGCCTAGCACCTCCTGTCTGGGTCACAGAGCCAGGTCCACCACCCGCACAGACTGGAGGTGAGTGACCACCTACTTAAAATGGTCACCCCATACACTTGACTTCCCTCTCCCTTCATCCAGTCTTCAAAAGCAATCTCTGTAAGGACCAGACAGTTACAAGAAATTTAACTACATCCAAAAAGAAAACTCAAGAAAATTTTTGGGAATACAAAAATATCCCACACCCACCAAAATAAGATTCCCCAGGTCTGGCATCCAGTCAAGAATTACTAAGCTTGCAGAAAAGCAAGAAAATACTATCCGTAATGAGGGTGGGGGTGGAAACAGCAAACTTAGCCAGAAGTGACACAGGTGGTTCAATTAGTAGGCAACATCAAAACAAGTATAAAAATTGCACTCCATGTGCTCAAGCTAGTTAACTAAACATAGGAAAGAAGAACAGGTAGAGATGGTGAGATTAAAGAATAAAATCACTGTCACTCTGACTTTAAAAAACACACTTGAAATATAAAGACACAAGTAGATAGAAGCGAAATGATGGGAAGCATGACCAAAAGAACAGCAACATTCATCAAAAGCAGACTCCAAGTTGCTATGTTAATATCACACACAATAGTTTTAATGCAAAGAATGTTACCAGGAATGAAGAAGCTTATTTTATGATGATGTAAGAGTGAACATAGCAGTCCTAAACATGCATGTGCTTAATAACAAAGCTCCAAAGCACATGATGTAAATACTGATAGAACTGCAAGAAAAACAATGGGTAAAACCAAATTACAGCTGGAGATTTCCACACGAGCCTCATAACTGAATGAGCGAGCATGCAGAAAATCAGTCAGGGTATGGCAGGCTTGCACGGCCCTTGCAATCACCTTCTAATTAATTAATGCTTCAACAAGCAGTCACAAGGGATATTTGAAAATATTTGAACAGGTTGAAATGGTAAAACGGCACATTGCAGTTGTGGGATGCATCAAAAACTATGCTTCGATGGAAATTTATAGCATACAGCATTTATAACCTAAAAGAAGAAAGATCTCAAACAAATCTCTTTAGCTTCTATCATGAATAACTGGAGAAGAGAAAGCCAATTAACCCAAAGAAATATACACTGAAGACAAAAATAGACATCGTTCCTCAGTAATGCTATTAAAAGATAATGTTAATATATTTCACGCCCCCTCCTCCAAGAAGTGCTCACTGCATTCCAAACTGTGATTAGTGATGAGGCTGCAAGTGTGAAGATGCCACAAATCCTGCTCCAGAGATGGCTTGAGGTCTGGGAGGTGGTGCGTGAGTACACAAGTGAGTACAGCTGTCCTCACAACTCCTGCAGAATCTTGTACAAAGTCCCACGAGAGGAAGGAGTAGTGAAGGTCTAAACAAAGAAGTGTCTCTATGTCTGTCTCAAGCCGACTTCTGGAAAAGCCGAACATGAAGCCTAGAGACAGGAAATGCTTTATATGCTATGGTCAATCCTCACAACTTTCCAAAGGAGGCATTATTCCAGCTGTATCTGCAAAGAAGGTGAGACCAAGAGAAGTTGAGGATCTTGGTTGAGGGAACACAGGTGAGCCCACACCTCTGTGAACCCTATGATATTATCGTGTCACAATTGTGTTGATATAATTGAAAAGCTTTTAAATAAAACAAATGTTAGAAATTATTTGGGGATAGTTTAATACAAAACAAAACAACAACAAGAACAACAACAACAAAAAAGCTGAAGAACCAGGAACTGGGTTCTTGTTCTCACTAGCTGTCTCTCTCTCTCTCTGTGGTATCCTATTTTCTTTTCCATCTTAATAGTAACAAACACAATGACAAGTAGGATGACTCATCCATTATAAAAGTTTAAGATGTTGCACAACAGCCAGTATTTCAAATGTAAGTTCTGATATCTTTCTCAATGCTTCTTCCTGCAAATTGAAAAATGTGAATGCCAAGGGGAAATCTGAGAAAGCATCTTAGAAAATTAATGCAAAATTTAAAGGTTAAACAGAATGCAGTGCTCATTTTCCATTTCTTTAGTAGGACACTAAGACAAGCTACAGAAACACCCACTCAACTTTCTTACATTCCAAACTCTATAGTTCTTGACCATAAGAGAGGCTCAGCTCAATGTAATTACAGAGCCACATCTCGGAGGCCAGTGACCCCCCCCCGCCCCCCGCCCAGAGCAGGGAAGAGATTGCCAGTAATTCTACCACTGATGAGCTGAGTCACTGGAAGCATAACTTAATCTAGGCCTCCTCTGTTTCTCCAGCGAAGTGAGCAAAGCCATAACCTCACTCCCCGGGAGTGACTGTTAACATGGAGCTTTGTCAGAAGGTTTACCTGGAAGTGCTTGCAGGATACACCTGATGGGGAGGGAAGGAAGCCGGACTGAGTGAAGGAAATGAACTGCAGTGCAGTCATGACAAAGGCCTCAGCCCATCCCACAGGGAGCCCTGGGACTGAGCTGGCTGCTCAGTGCTGCCTCAAATTAGAGAGGCCAGACCCTTCCCAGCAGCGTGGCCCAGTGTTAGTTGTGGGCTGCTCCCTGGGCAGGGGTCACCTGAGACAAGGCAGCTCTCTCAGGCTGAGATCAATTCCTGGAGCTGGTCTCAGCCGAGAGCTTCTAGCTGCTGAACCCCACCCCCCATGAAGGTCTAACTATTTAATTTATTTATTCATTTTTTTAATTTCACTGTGGGATCTGAGACTAGCCATATTTAACATTGAGTATTAAGGTGTTTCTTACTTTCGGTGTTATACCTGAAGTACCTTTAGGTTTAGAAGAAAAGCTGCTATAGAAATCTTTCAGGGTATTGCATGCAGGTAACAAAGAAGGTGGCGGGAAAGAAGGGGAGTGTGGTCTTCGTCCAAGTGGTGCCCTCAATACTACCCACCTGGATGTGGAGAGGTGGGGTGGGGCAAGAGAGCTGGGGGCCTGGCTCAGAGGAGCGGAGACCATGGTCACACAGCTATAGCACGATCTAGCTTAGGAACAAAAAAGGAGGCAGTGTTTTATTTTTTCCAGCTTTACAAAGGAAGATGATCCTGGCAGGACTAGGCAGAAGGAAAGATTATCAGCTGTGTAGAATAGGAGCTGATGAAATGTTTCAAGGACACGATAATTTAAGACAGTGCTGCATTAGTGCTAATCAATGGAAAGTGGTAACAGCAGGTGGAAGGTAACTGGCTTGGAGCAGTCTGACAAGCTCCTGACGCTGGAGTCAAAATGCTGAGCGGAGCAGGAGGTGAGCAGCCCTACGAGCCTGAAGGAGAGCAAGCCGCCCCACAGGAAGCAGGTGCAGTCAGGGCTCCAACATAGAGTGTGCGACTTTTACAGAAGGAACCGCAATAGTGTGCATGCTACTAGTAGGGGCTTAGAAAAATGGCAAGTTTTCTGTCGGAGGAAGATGATAGCAGGAATAAAGTTAACGAGATAAACTGGCCCTCAAAGCAATAACGCAAGATCCAAAGACCAAAATAAACCATGAGAACACAAGTGACCTATAAAATACAAAGATGGGATCACATACATTGAGGTGATTTCAGACATTCTAAGAAACAGTTTCATCAGCCGCTTTCCTTTTCAGGCTCTGGTCATTACTTTATTGCCTTTTTATTTTCTTAAATTAGGACTTTTACGCCTATACTGATGTCCACATACACACATTTCTTATAAATTGCATAGAAAAATATACATTTGAGTAATTCAAATTAAACATATTAAATTCCTGTTTAAGAAAATGAATGTAATTTAAAACAATGGTTCCATAATTTTATTTAGATAGAAAATTTGGGTTTTATGAAGATTCAACTTTAAAATCACTTCTAATTTTAAGTTATTTGTATAGAAAATAATAAAAGGTGTTTAACAATTTATAAAACCATGTGGCGTCATGTGTTATTTCTAATTAATGAATTCTTGGCTGTCATTCAGTCTAACCTGATTTAATTTTCCTTTTATGTACTGGCAGTTACCTTCTAAAAATAGTTGTAAATTAAAGTTATGGACATAAGCAGTTTCAGCTTACCAGGTGTTAGTATATTACTAATTTATGATTTTCATATTCATTTGAACCTAAAAGCTGTTTTCATGATTGCATTCATATTAATAGCTCAAACTTTATTAAAAAGAGCATCTTTTGGGAAAAGTAAAGCATGTTTCTCTGACATGTACTCTATATAAATGATAGCATTTATTTTAAAAAAATATATATATAGCAAACTTCAAGTTTTTTCTAATTTCTAGACACGTTTTGTTCTAAATGATTCCATCATAACAAGGAACCAGTGTATGGATAAAATGAATACATAATATGAAGTTTAATTCTGTTTTGTTTTAAAATCATTTTGTGTCTATACATATATCAACATAACTTTTTAAATTTAATTATCAGGCTGAGGAGGAGGGGAATGAGCAGTAATTAAATGGCGTGTACAGGGACACGAGGGGCTAGGTCCCTGAAATCCCGCAGATCCTGTGGGGCAAGTAAGAGAGATGAGCAGGTGGGGGGGATCCAGGATGGACGCTGCTCTCTGACTCAGACCCCACACTCCCTTCTCATCCCAGAAACCTCACTGACTGCTAGGACTCAGCTCCTGGAGTTGTCCCCTAGAGGAAACGGCCAGGACCCCAGTTAACGACAGCCTTTAATCTGGAAACAACCGTGCTATGGCAATGGGTTCTCCCTCCCTGCTGACGTGGAGCAGCCCCACGCCTCATCATCCCCGCTTGGTTGCTCTCTGGCGTGCATGCTGCCTGCTGACCCTGTACCTTCCATCCCAGCCTCCGCCCTTGCCCTTGCTGATCTGTAAACTCCCACCCCAGCAGGGGGGACCTCGCCCACTCCCTCCATCCAGTTACTCAATTGTCATTTCCATGTATGTGCACATTGGCTTAAGAATGGTTAATCCAGACCCCAGTGGGCGGAAACAACAAGCAACTTCCCACCCACAGTACAAGGCCATCGCCTTTGACTTTGATCTTGATGTTCATTGTCAAAGTCACTTAGATGAGCACCTTGCCTCTCTAACCTTAAGTTCACAGCACCTCCTTTTTCTAGCCCACTGTGACTGCCTCTTTGATATTAAATGTCCCTATTTCTATGCACTTTACCATCCATTTTCAGCAGGGCAAGAAGGGGACTTCGATGACACAAGTCAGATGTGTGGTCCTCCCTTACTGAATCCACTCCAGGGTCTTCTAGAGCAGTGGAAGAAACCCCAAACTCTGTTCCTGCGACTGCAACGCCCAGCATGGTCTAGCCCCTCACTATTTCTCTGACCACAGCCCCTAAAAGATTCATTGTGCATCAGCCATACAGGCTTTTCTTTAGGGTCTTAGATGGTGCCAAGCCCTTCTCTCCTCAGGGCCTTTGCAAATGCTATTACTCTGCTCAGATCTAGACCTTTGCAGGATGTTTCCTACTGTTCACGTCTCAGGTCAGCTGACAGCATTCTTCAGCGGTCTCTCCCATTCAGTTTACCTAAAATAACTCCATTCTTGCCTCCTACTATTTGAAGTTAGCAGAAGGCGAGCAGAAGGCTTAGCGCTCGGATTCACCTTTCTATCCACAGCACCGGAAACGGCACTGTACAGTGGAGACTCCATAAACCACATATTGAATAAATAACTTAATTAAGGAAAGAGTAAATGCACAAATTGGCCTTTGGGGGAAATTCTGATTTCCTAAGAAGTGGAATTCAGAGTCTTTATCAGAAATGCCTATTCTTAACTTTTTAGGAAAGGTCCTTACAGCTCAAATAGAACTTTTACTACTCCAAGAATAAATGCAAAGCTGCCTTTACATACACCTTGAAATGATCCACATTCACATCAGTGATTAGGACTCGCCTCTTTGGAAAAAGAAAGGCAGGCCACAGATCAGATCAGTGGGAAGAATCGGACCTTAAGCTAAAAGTACTACAAACTCACCCCCATAAGACGTTAGAAGTCCTCTCTCTTCCTCTCTCTTGAAGTGCACCGCCCTGAGGTATAGCAGTAGTGAAAGGGAGAACCAGGGAAGAAAGGGAAGAGACAAGCAGAGAAGAAACCACTAGAACCTTGCTGCAAATCTCCACTGTGAGCAGCAGTCTCCCATGCACAAAGCCTGGTGGGAACAATGGCAAACTTCGTGGATTTCTTCAGTGGTTTTACAAAGCCCGCACAAAAACTCATCTCAGTTTTGAAGGGTCAAGAGAGATATGCTGAAGTCAAGTCAGATGAGGCAATTTCTTTACATTTTGCCATGCTCCTGAAGGGCTGATTAAATCTCATAGCATAATTTAGTGAAATGAGGCTGCAAGGTTGAAAGTGCAGTGGCAGAATTAAAAGCACTCTAAAACTCTAAAGACGATGCCCCATTGTCTGCGACCTAGCTCAAAAGGCAATTTCGAAGGAACAGAGGAAAGAGATTCCAGCAATGGTCTGGTCTTGCAAGCAACTGCTCTAGATTTTCTCAGAAGTACCAGGTGCTAAGTTACTCTTCCGTGGGTGCAGGCAGATCCAGAAGAGCCTGTTAAAATGGGGAACAGGACTCTCTTGCAGTGGCCAAGGCCAGTCTATAAAAATAATCTACAGGGAAGGCAAACAATGGTCAAATAAAGTCAAAGAGACCCATGTCCTGGCTACAGGTGTGGTGGATACAACGTAAGTATGACACACCTGGGAAGGGGGCAGTGCCAGACGCAGTGCAGCCTGCCACTCTGAACAAGACTGGACGGAGGCACTGACGTTGACTGAACACCTACAGCATGCACAGGACCCTTGCCAATTACGTTCACACGCACGTAATTTTTATATAAGGTCAGTGTCCAAGATCTATCTGCTACAAGCTCTGTATCAGGGCCCCCCGGTGTATTCCAGTGAAGAGGGATTTTGCTCACTGCAAGACTGATCATCTTGCTCCAGGGTTGGGGACACAGAGGGGAACGAACTGCTATGTAACCAGCTTTACCAAATCGGAGGGAGCTGGCTCGAAAATACCAAATCCAGTCTTTCTCTCTCCCTCTACTATGTCTTTCAACAAGACAGAGATACTGAGAGGTCTCCCCAGGAAGACAGTTCTGACAGTCTCACAGCCCATAATTGGTAAGGTGGATCTTTGCCATCAACATAATAAATATTTTGCTCATCACACAAGTTTAAGCTGAATTCAAATTACTTGTCATCTGCAGTATAAGGGTAGAGGAAGGGCTTCTGGAGTCTCATCTGGACAAGATAATATTTGGGGGCTTAGATGGTGAAATGGGGCACTTTAAGTCCCTAATTTTTATGAAAATCATCAATAACTTCAACTAATGGGCTGGATGAATTATTGACCTGGCTTGAAATTAATTACTAGAATTATGACAGAAGATATTTAAAGAAGATATAAAATTCAACATACACGTATTTTCTAATTATCTTGCATTCAAAAATATGTACAAATCTTCATATCAGTGTTCATATGAAAGAGACCCCAGAGGGCCCCCGTGCCCCTCATCCCACGCAAGAACACACAGTTAGCCGGCCACATGCTGGAAGAGTGTCCCTCACCTCCTCCTATCTCAGGCTGGAGTGGGAGCTGGTGGGGTGAGCTATCTATGACCACGCAGACAAGGACCGAGATTCAGGGAATGACACCTGAGTAAACAAAGCACGGACCAGGCCATCTGCCCAAATTAGACTCCCTTCTGCCCCCAAAGCTGTGGCACGAAGGAGAAGCAAACTTCTTTCCAGCTTTGCCACATACTTAGGAGCCTTTTTGTTAGAGAATTGTGTTAGGGCACAGACTAGAGTAATAGAACATTTCTGAGAATTACAACTCTTATGGAACTCATCACTCCCCACAGTGCGCTGGAATTCTGGAAGTATATCACTGATTTTCTGACCAGACTATAAAACACAGATCAGGATACTTACCTGATTAACTATGTAATGAGTGGATCTGACAACAGCGACACCACTAAGCTCAGTAAATGTTAATTCACGTGTATGCAAAGTAAATGTTTGGGTGTCTTGTGATGCGTCCTTCCCTGAAGATCTAAGGTGACATTTACCTTCAACTGGACTTACACTAATGAAAACAGAAGCTTCATCACCACCTATTTATCTACAGAACCCACCGCTTTGAAAGCATGTGTTTAAATGCATTGTAACGTACAGAATGTATATTTGCAGCCTGAGCTCAGGGATTTCTCCCTAAATCCATAAAAGTACAAAGAGACCTCAGAAGTTTTCACTCAGAACTGCTTTTAACAGTATACGAAGGACATCATATCAATATGTATGCATACGTATCTGTGTGTCCATTTTATACACTTTGACGAATAGACTGTATCCAAATAAGATGAGAATATTAATGAAATTATTATGTACTTTGATAGAGTTTTGTGTATTAGATGGTATACATGGCTCACCTACTTAAAAATACATTAAAAAATTAATTTCTCATGCACAACTAGTTAAAAGTCAGCAGTTTTCTGATTCAGTATCTGAATAAAACAAGTTTGTAAAATAAAATTATTTAACTCAAATAAATACTTGTTAAACAATTTTCGTAACACTGTTGTTGGCCTCTAGAGAGACCCCAAAATTTTCTCCCCAGTAGCCCTTCTTAAATTAAAAAATCCTCTTTAAAAAATAAATATTAAAAAAAATCCCTCTTTATAATCACAAATTTCACAACTGTGCCTATTCATTGATCTTATATATATTTTAAATTCTCTAAACATTCCAAAAATCAGATCAGCTTTGTGCAGAGAAAAATGTTAATAAATTGTTTCAAGTACTTACGTACACTATTTCATATAAAAGTCAAAATCTGCTCATATGTAATAACCTCAAGAATTATAACAAATATGAACAGTGAAAAATATTAAAACAGAATGGACTTACTTTAATTTTAGATACCACCAAAGTAATGACACTGAAATCTTAAAAATCGCCCTGTATTCATTGGAAGTGAAAATATGCTGTCATATACAACTGATGGACTTAGATATTTAATGTCTAAATGAAACAAGCGTCTTTAGGAGGGAAATGGTCAATAGAAGTTATTTGTACTTCAAATGATTGAGAAAAACCAGGATCGATTGGAAAGGTATAATTCTTTTTTTTTTTTTTTAAGCAGGCTCCACACCCAACATGGGGTTTGAACTCACAACTTTGAGAATGAGAGCTGTGTGCTCCCCCACTGAGCCTGACAGGCACCCCCATTATGGTTATATAAACATAGCAAGGTAGTCAATAGTAAAAGCAGTAAAAGAGTAAAATATGGGTTATATAAATAAACAGTTGATGAATGAGTATTTGAGCTTTAAATAAACATATGCAAATATGTGTCCTCATTCTGCCTGGAAGATCCCCTCCCCACCCTGAAAGGCTCACGTTCTAGACTGTACAGATTTTCTTTTGTGAAAACCTTCCTCAACTATGGGGTCTCTGTTTTGATTGAAGAATTGGTCATTACTTCTGTAATTATTTGTATTATTTGAAAAAAGCAACATCTGAGGCATTAGAAGACACCTAGAAGAGGGGAGGACGTCCGAGATGTGCGGGCTTTTGCCTGCATCAATGAGGGAGAAGCAAGAGCAGAGGACAGACAATGGGGCTTCAGAGCAGGCCTACCTGCAGCAGGTGGGGAGCCTGATAAAGGAAATGCAGGCTTTGGCAGGAGCACCAAGACCATAGCACCCGGTGTTACAGGTGAGGAAATCTGGGAAACACATACTCCTCCATAAGGAAATTCAGATATAATTTACCCCTAGCATCACAGCCACTCACACTCTTCCGTTTACCAGGGACCCCACAGGACAGGAGATAAAGAAGGTGGGCGTGGGGCAATGACAAACCTCAGAAAGGCACAGATCGTTAATCACTTAGGTGACTAGACACAAGGAAAAGACAGAAACAACTCTTTCCGTCTGTTTCAAGTTCGCAGTAACAAAACAATATACAGACTTCCCGTGGAAGTGTGGAGGAAAGAGAAAAGACAAGTTTCTACTGAGTAAGAAAAGGAAAAATGAAAATGAATACCACCATACCCATTGTGATCCATTTATGTTGTGCAAAATGCCATCTACATATCATCTGCCTGTTGTGTCATCTTGGTGGCTTTGTTGTGAAAATACACACACAGGAGGTGCTTCGCAGGTGCATGTGCCCATGCCCAGCGTGTCCCCAGACAACGGAAAATCCCTCAATCACAGTTCCTCTGGAGGAGAGAGCGCGGTCAGGGACCAGCACTGCTGATTGAAGTGGAGTCATTCTGTTACACACATGTGTGCCGTGCCAGCAGCCCAGGCAGGTGTGCCTTTATCATAGGAAGGACTCAACTTGGAAATGTTGACAATTAAAAGGGATATAAAAAGTAAAGGTAAAAACAATACTATTAGTAATAAAGTACAGAAATGATTCAATCAATTGTATAGCCCCCCTTCACTCTGCAGGGTTTATATATAGCTCCCTAAAAACATGTCTTAGAAACCAAAGAGTTTACAAAGGGATTAGAATCAAATAGGAAATGCTAAGTAGGGAATGGACATCAACCAGAAACATGGTGGAGTAAGAACCTTTGCACACTGGACCATGGTAGACAAGTTCTCTGCTTCTCGAGACTAGCATCTGTTAGCCAAACAGATTCTTAGATGGGACACCAATAGGATGGGCTGTTTCATAACAGTATGAGTATCCTCTTAGATATATAATGATCTTAGCATTTGTTCCTTACCAAGTAAATTATTCTCATGACCCACTACCTCTCTAGGTGCTCCGTAACTGAAAAATAATCATCTGTTTTGCTGCTGGCTATCTGCTAATCAAATTTATTTTAAACAGCACTTCAGTTTAGAAGAAATGCAGACTGTATATTAAGAAGTCATTTTTTCATGATTTGAAACCTTCTGGGTGTACTGGTCAAGTTACTACATAAATTAATTATCCATTAATAGCTAATAGAGTTTCTTAATCATCATTAATCATTTGAGTTGAAGGATGTAGCAACCCCTGCTGTATTGTCTGGCAGCTCCCAGTCTGGCGGGAGGGAAGCAGGTGGATAAGGAGAACATGGAGCCCACCTGTGCTGACATATACCTGTGCCCGGAGAACAATACAGAGGGAGCAGCACTGGGACAGTCTAGAGGTCAGGGAAGACGCATGGTGAGGGCAGAAGCCGGAGGAGGCAAGACTGCCATGTGGCTGGGCTGAAGAAAGTCATCCCAGCCTACAGGACTGGTCCATGCAATTCTCATTCCTCGGACTGGCTGTGATAAAGGCGGCCACAGGACCACTGTTGGCCAGATTAAGGCATCTCAAGTGGGTACCTCTCAACAGCACACCCCGGGGGCAGAGCAGCAAACATTTTTCATTTGACAATGTTTTTTTCTTAAGCAGTAATTGGGCAGTAAGTCCAACCAGTCATGAATAAATACTCTACAAGTTTCCTAAGAATGAAAACACATACACTACAAATAAGTAAACAGTAACAAAACCATTCTCGGGGTGGGGGGGAGGGTCATTTAAAATCATCTCTTGCATTGATTCAGACATTCAAACACTGAAAGCAGCCATCTCCTGGAACATATTTCCTTTAGGTTTTATGTTCTACAACCAAGACCTGACCTTAAATCTCCAGAAAGAGCACTTTTAAGATTTAGATGTAGTACTTATACACAGAAGTGTACTTTCGTGTGCGAGATCCATGATGCCAGAATCACACAGACTGCCATTATGTCTGATCAATGTGGTTGCATCCAATACAAACACGGCTATCCTTGGTTGTCACATCTGAATATTCACTGCTGATACCTGTAGACATCATGGATGTATGTTTCATGCATTGAAATTTTATCCACCATATGAAATGAAAATGTATATAAATACATGTACATTATATATACACACACACATATATATATACACACACATGCGCACACACACACACACACTACGGAAGAGCAAAAGGCTGTAATAGTATGAAAACTGATCACTTTAAGTAAAAGCTATTAATATTCAACTAGACAAAGAAAAAGGTAATAGGCATTCCACACACATATGAACAGATAATTTTAAAAATGACATATAGTACCAACACATGTTGATTAAAAATTTCAATAATATCAAACTGAAGCATCCTATAGATGATGGTATATAGAGTCCTTAAGACAATGATTGGTACATATCCTGTGCTACACACATATCCACCAAACATAAAAACCAAACTGTTGTGCCACATTCTTAATAGAAATAAAATTCTACTAAGGACTCATTCATTTAACAACTCGGTAATAACACTTACAATGTGCAGCACACTTTTCTAGATCCTTGTGATACGTCAGTGAATGTAACAGACGGCCCTCCTAAGCTTACATCCTTCCAGGGAGAGCGGCACAGAATAAAGCTTCGTCAACACATACTCTGTTCACCGTGCTAAGTGGCTTTTTTTTTTTTTTTTTTTTTGGTAAAGCAACACGCAATATTTATTTAATTCCAATTAGACATACATCTCTCTAGAAATGACTCGTCGCCGAGGATTTCCTATCTTGGAAGAATGAACCAGAGAGAGAACTTGGTCATGCCAGTAACTCAAGGTAGGGAAAACTCCACAACGTGTACCAGGATGTAGACAATAAATCATCTCGGACCAGACCTAATAAAACCATAAAGCATTAAACAAGAAGAGAGCGTGTGTGAGGAACACGAAGGTGCCTGCAAAAGCACCCGGTTCCTCAATGACAGGAGCTGGCTGTGTGCCCCACTGAGCACCGGGAACGTGAAGTGTGACTCTCAGAGGCTCTGGGGCAGCTAACGATGCTGGAAATTTATTGTTTCTGCATTGGAGATGACGTTCAATGATTTGACTACAAGTAGTGAAATGTAAACAAGTAGTAAAAAGTTTTTATAATGCCTGGATTTCTTCTGTATTCCCGAGGTTCAGTGCATGGAGGCCGTGCCTGTCCCCAGCCTTCCCGTCAGACCACAGGGCGCCCTCCCTTGTCCCCACACCTGAGCTCCCACAACACAGGGCTGCCTTTTCCTCAGGGTTAAGGAGGCAGAAAATAAAGGTCTTTGTGCTGTTGTACTGCCTCACACAGTACCCCGCACGCTCAGGAGATGGGGTGGGGAAAGACGGGGCTTTGCGAGCTCATTTGTAAAAGGAAATTAAGGTGAAACCTGAATGTTTGGAGTTCTACCCAGATTTTAAAATTTGGTAGGTTAAAAGCACAGTTGGCAGGTGGTTAATGCATCTGCAAATCTGCCCCAGTGATCACATCAAAGCGAAGCTACCCATTGACCTCCTGATGTCTCCTTGTGGACCTCCCTACAGAAGGACTCCCTCAGGGGAGAGGACACTTCACCAGCCCCGAACACTGAACTCCTTAGGGCCTTTAATGAGCGCTGATTTATACCAAACTTGTCTGTCAATATTTAAGATATTTGGATAAAGGGAGCTTAGCTGTAATAACATTAAAAGACAGTGAAGGATAGCAGGAATTTTCCCTGTGGGGCAGTGTTTTATTATTTTTTTTCCATTTAAATTAATAAGTCAAATGATAAATGAGATTTTCTATAACAACAGCACTTTGTGATGGCATGTCCAATTTCATAAGGCCTTTCTTGAGAAAAAAAATAGGATATGAAAATACATATTAGAAATAATAAGTGAATCTTAGAGTTCTCTTATAGAGTCAATCAAATCCTCTGTTATCTGACTGCATGTGAGCCCAGAATCAATTGTGGGTCATTTTAAGTGATTGTACCTAGGAAAGGTGAATAAATCTATTTGCTTCTGTAACCTGTATACAGCCCAATTTCTAGAGGGTAATTTTTAATAAGAACATTTTCTTTTCCCCCAAAACTCTTTTTCTTTTTCACTACAATGGGACAAGCTGTGTGCTTACAGAATACAATACAAACTTATTTCCTTGGCAGACAGGGAAGTAAGAAAATGCAAGTGTATCTTGGAGGTCAAGAATCTTCCTGATTGGGGGCGCCTGGGTGGCTCAGACGTTAAGCATCTGCCTTCGGCTCAGGGCATGATCTCGGCAGTCTTGGATCGAGCCCCACATCAAGCTCCTCCGCTATGAGCCTGCTTCTTCCTCTCCCACTCCCCCTGCCTGTGTTCCCTCTCTCGCTAGCTGTCTCTCTCTCTGTCGAATAAAAAAACAAAATCTTAAAAAAAAAAAAAAAAAGAATCTTCCTGATTGGATTCTGGTCTGTCTGTCCAAATGATCTCACATCCATCCCTTCCTTTCCTTCCTTCGTAAAGTGCTGAAGGTAAAATTTCTTTAGTCAATGATAGATATGTCCTGATGGTTTGGAAAACCCTGGGGTTCTTCTGGTCAGAAACACTGTCCTCTGAAGGAAGGTTAGCACCCCCTGGTCTCTGACAGTAAGTTGCTCAGCAAGCCCTTTGTTCATAGAAATGCCAGCAATATTTTAACTCTGCTCACCAATTATCACAAAAGGTGAGTAATGGAACCGCATTGACTCTGTCTGGTACAACCTCCAGAGCAGAAGTACAACTGACAGGAACGCCATGATAACGTTTAGTAAAATAAACGAGATGCTGAGGATGCTCGTTTTCCTCTTCCAGTTGCCACAGAAATAAAAATATAATTTTAGAAAAGACAGAAGGAAGCCACTTGTGCCCAGGCAGATGAGATGTCCATATCTCTACGTACAGATTTTCACAGGTAAAAATGTCTTCCTTTCCATTTACTGTTAGGATGGGAAACGTGCAAAGTATACATCAGGTGAGCCTGGATAGGTCCAGCCTGATACCTGAGTCACTGGTTCCGCTCCAGTCAAAACATCTGGTGCATTATATTTTTAGTAACACGCCATGCCCTTTTCCCCACACTGAGATGCATAGCATAAGATAATCAAGGAGCCTGCAAGCTTTGTGAAGAAGTCATTACTAAAGTGCTCATGTGACCACATCCATGCCAATACACCATCCACACATCTATTGTACAAATGCTGTTTCGGCAGATAACAAGATTTATAAGCCCCAGGATGTTTACATGTACAGCTTTCTATAGCCACAACTCTCTTCCCCACTCCCACGTGCTCTGGCTTCACTAGCTCATTGTTCACTGAATAGCCCAGACCACCTTCAAGACTCAAATCAAGACCCCCCCATTGGGAAAAATTCCAGGGCTTCTTAGGATCTCACTAGCTGTACCCTCAGTTACCTGATAGTTCACATCCATATGCATACTGTAATTGTGGGCTTGCATGTGGACTTCCCCCAAAACTGGTCCATCCCTCTGACCCAGGAATTCTTTTTCTTTCTGTGTCCAGTTTCCTTAGTTAAGCAGCATACCCACGTGCTTTTGCTCACTTTGCATCAAATCCACGTAAAAGGCTTAGTTAAAAACAAAAACAAAACAAAAAACACTACCACCACTCTGGAATGGTTATTAAAATATACTGGAAAAGAATTCTGATTATAATATTTCAATATATATATAAGTAGTCACAGTTTTAAAAATGCTAGTTTATGTTTGCAGATTGTTTCCCTTGAAATTACATTTTCCTAACACTATTTACAAAAAACACTCAAATGATACAAACCATTCAACACATTTTATGAAAGGCAATAGCCCAAAACACATAAACAATGAGTGTGCAGTTAACATTTCAAGAACTGTTGACTCTTTTTTAGAAATATTTCTCCAAGGTCCTTAATAGCTGATCGAACATTTACGTTTAACCAGAATATGGCTGGTGTTCATCAAAGTCATGGGTACTTAGTAAGAGTTTATGGTCCTCAACTGTTAATTTTTTTTTTTTTTTGGCAAAACTGTTAGTAACTGAATCAATATAATAGATTGAGTGCATTATTTATACAAAGGTCTTAACACTGCTTCAAAATGCAGTTATATAACTTTATGTAACTCGAGAGCAGCTCCTCTTTTTTCCACTGCCAAAAGATATACCCCTGCTTAAATATCATGGGAGGGAGAACTCCGGAATGAAGCCCAAGAAACAATACGCAATTCCATTTGGCCAAGACTCCATAAATGGCACCATTTCCACAGAAATGGGTGTGGGAAACCTCTTTCATTTGTGATTGAATATATAAATTAAAACAGAGGTGGTCAAGCATTTGTAAGCAGCGTAATTACAGAAGAAACCAAATTTGAGTGCATTGTTTTTTTGGGCTCTGAGTTTCCAGTTACCCCTGTTATTTTGCATTTATGTAGAGATAAGACCTCATACCTACTGATGTTTAATGAGCTTGAGTAGGAATGGAAAGATCACAGGAATGAGCCCTGGAATAAGCCGACTTGGAGGCAACAGCCCCTTGCTTACCACAAAGTCATCAATCATATCTCTGGTCCAGGGCAGGACAGATAGGCTCCTCTATCAGCAAACACACAAATGCTAAAGTTTTGGGGAAAGAAATCCTAGAAAGTAACTGGACTGCCTGAGGATTTGTCTTCTCAGGAATGTGTTTTGAATACAGAAACTTCTCCCTTTACTGCTTCTGTATACAGAGTACACAGAGAACAATGAATCTCCCGGATGAAGGAGAACCAGACAGCATTGGCCATTCATTACTCACCCCAACTGGGGAGATGGATAAAGAAGAAGGACACCCTCCTTTTCCATGGTGCTGGTGGTTTACAGGGAAGGTGTACACTTTCTCTGCTTAAGGATTTCTCCCTGGAATCTGTGGCTCGAGTGAGAAAGAACTGGAATAAGGCAATGGGAAAAGCACCGCTAAAATAATTTCTGTGCTTTGCATCCTAAAAATCTTTCCGTGAGCAATTTTCTCAGTTTGCAATGCTAACCCTAGTATTTCTGCATGTTCCCATCTCACCTGTCCTGAGAAGGTGGTTCAATAGCTAATGTCGAGCAAAGTCTCCTTCCTCCTTGGTCTACTGCTTCCTCCACACCTGAGAGTTAAACCTTCTCTATCCAAACAATCATAGCTCATCTGTGGCTGCCTTCCACCTCATGTTAACATTGCATGTCTGTTTCTAAACCTCATGAAGGAGGGGTCGGCCTGTCCCCATAACTTTAAAAAATACAACAGAGTACCTTGTATGCAAGAGTTACCCAATAATTGTGAAATAAATGATTTCAATGTTAATTAATCTATTGACTTGACAGCCAACATTTTGGATGCATTCCTGAATTTATCTGCTTGAAATTTTACCATTAAAGATTCATTACATAAGGTGGTAATTGTCTTTTTAATGTAATTATGCCCAGAAGGGAAATGTACCATATTAGTAACCATTAACAACTCTTTGTGAATTAGTTTATGTTTCTTACAAGCAAGGGCATTTTTTTACTCTTTCCAATCTGAAAATAGATGATACCATATTTTGACTGGAAGAAGAAAGAAGATGAAGATTTGGTCTACAACTCAAGCAAGTGAAGAAAGGGGCAAAGAGGCAAATTCAAGATCTGCGTTCTAAAAGAGAAAACCACCCCAGACAACACACACATACACTCCACACAGGATAGCTCTTACCACTGACTTAACATAAGTTCTCCTAGAATAAAAAGGACTATAATTGCACAATATTTTGAAGCAAATGACAAATGTTACTTATATTTCATGGATACCATCAAGTATGAAATGTAATCACTGTCTCCTAAAGTTACTCCACATTTGCGAAAGTAAGACAGCATGAGTTTTGCCTTTGATAAAATTCAAGTGCTTTGGGGTTAGTTCTGTTAGGTCCATACATAACATAATGGTTGGATTACCAAGGGCCCTTCTTTCCTTGAACATGTTTTCAGGGATTCACTTCATGAGCAGCTAAAGAGGAATCAAGAACTCAGGATTCTGGGGGCCACACTGTCCTTAGATTTCGCAGTTGCTCTGCAATCATTTCCTGCCATGAAGTACAACGTTCAGGAGGAGGTCATTACCAAACGTAGGATCCCAGCCAAGACAGACTCTTTTCAACTCACTACATACTAAATGCTAATTAAGTATTATTTTCAAGTTAGGTGTAATTCAGGGAATTTGAAAGTGATTATTGAATTAAAGTAGAGTTGTAGAGAAAAATAGTATTTATTAAATGGATTATTTCCTAGAGAATTTAATATTGTTATAAAATTCTACATTAGTCCTTCACTTAGTTTCTTCCAATAAAATCATTGAATGTATTTCAGGATCTTATTTGTCAGTCAAGGGAGGTTGAGTTTTATTCTGAACTGGATATTTAAGTCAGAAAAGGAATGTAAAGTAGGGTTATGGAAAATCACATTTATATTTGAGGAAGAAGTCTTTAAGTGATATATCGTAAGACAAAGCACGACCACAGAAAGTTTTTTTTTTTTAATCAAAATATAGCAACTTAAAATGTATTCTCTTGGAGCTACAGGGCTTCTTAAATGAGGTGCTTGCAATGATTTTAATAAATATATCTAGTCATAGAAGCTTACACATGAGTTTGTAAATATAAAAAAAAAAGATGAAACTATCCTCCTTTCAAAATACGATCTAAACTATCCAATATAGAAACAGAATTAATTATCCCTGAACTATATCATTATTTACCATAAAATAATGATTTCCTGTGGGGATTACAAAGTACTACATAACCAGGGAGATATAAATTCATTGTATCAAAGATGCACATAATGCTATCCTAAAAGCTATATACTGAATTATATATGTAACAATGTTCAAAAAAAACAACAAAGGGTTATAGTTTTATTGAACTGCTTTTGCAAGACTCACAAGGTAAATTTTGTTCCCCTTCATTCAAACATTGAAGGGCTTGGAAAGATAACACATGATTTCCACTTAATCTACTTCTTCTTTACCTCTTATGGATAGTTCGTCTTAAAAACGATCTTATTCGAATTTGCAACGAACTCCATTTTTACTTACTCAAGGAAAATAGTGCCATATTGCCAAGGATACTGTGTGCAAAGACAGACTGTGGCATAAACCCTCCCCAATCTGAGATGTGAATGTGAAATTCTCTCACAGAGGGGAAAACCTAAAATGTTGGTGAGGTTACTTGGATTCTTAAAAAAAATAAGTGAAGGCAAGTCTTACACACGCACACCGAAATGTCCAGAAGGTCATGATGTTCTGAGCACTCGTAAATACTTCAGCAAATACTTGTAAACAGAACTTTACTACTTCTCCCTGGGTGGCTGGACCATGGGTGATTTTCACTGTAGACCTCTGTTGTCTGAGCGTTCTAGAATAAACATGTATAATTTTATAAAGAGAAAGTTTTGATGTTCACAGAAAGTTTCTAAATAAGTGAATATACAGAAAGGCAGACTCTAAAAACTCTAAGTAAGTGAATAGACAGGCAGCCTTGTACTTGCTAACTATTGACAACTTGTTTTTAATTGTTCATCTCGCCCCAACTACCATTCAGGGGCAAACCTTGGACAAGTGACACAGACCAATAGTCTCTGACCATGGGTCCTCTGTCTGCATCCAAAGCTTCCTGCACTGTCGCTACTCTTAAGACTTACTATATTACACTGTCATTTTGTGCTTATTCTTGTCTGTCCCCATGGATCCCTTCACTCGTTGAGGTCAGGGATAGTTTCCTTCATTTTCATATTCCTAGTTCCTACTACAGACTCACACATGAACAAATACCAGAATACCTGCTGAACAAGCATGGGAATGAAGACATCTGTGAAAACCGATCTTTTTTTTTTTTTTAAAGATTTTATTTATTTATTTGACAGAGATAGAGGCAGCCAGCAAGAGAGGGAACACAAGCAGGGGGAGTGGGAGAGGAAGAAGCAGGCTCACAGCAGAGAAGCCTGATGTGGGGCTCGAACCCATAACACCGGGATCACGTCCTGAGCCGAAGGCAGACGCTTAACCGCTGTGCCACCCAGGCGCCCCTGTGAAAACCGATCTTAACCTCAGTAGTGATGTTTTTCTACCACTTGGTACAAAACACATTATTTGCTTTTTTGTGTGTGTCAATTTTTATTTCTGTTCCTCCTTTCCTGCCTGTAGAATGTTTGTATATTTTAGAATTTCATTTTAATTTATTGGTCTTTTATCTACCTGCATTATTTCTTTGCGGTTTGCTCTAGAAAGTACAAGAAACTTCTTTGACTTTCTGTCTTCTTCTAGTTAATATTGTACCACTTTATTTCAAATGTATAAAAAATGTAATTTATTTTGCTGTGGTTGCTGTATATTTTCAATACATGCATTGTCAGTCCCACAAAAAAACTAATGCAATTAAAAAGTCTTATGTACTTTAAATTATGAGGAAAAATGTTTTCTTTTTACCAAGATATTTACCATTTATATTGCTTTTCATTTTTTATTGAGGATTCAAGTTTCCACTGCATATTGTGCCCCTGAAGCCTAAGCAATCTACTTTAGCATTTCGTACGCACCAGGCCCTCTGGTGACAAATCCTCTTAGTTTTATTTTTCTTTTTTTTTTTTAAAGATTTTATTTATTTATTTGACAGAGAGAGAGACAGCCAGCGAGAGAGGGAACACACGCAGGGGGAGGGAGAGGAAGAAGCAGGCTCACAGCAGAGGAGCCTGATGTGGGGCACGATCCCACAATGCCAGGATCACGCCCTGAGCCGAAGGCAGACGCTTAACCGCTGTGCCACCCAGGCGCCCCTATTTTTCTCTATATTTTGACCTCATTCTTAAAGGATATTTCCAAATTATATAAATACCTGGGTTGACAGCCTTTTTTTTTTTTTTTTTTTTTTGCCTTATTTTGTTTTGCTTTGCTTTCGGTACGTTAAAGATGTTGTCCCAACAGAGATGGTCTCCATGGTTTTGGGTGTAAAATCAGCAATAATTCAAATTGTGGTGGCCCTGCATGTAAGGCATCATTTCCCCCTGGCTGCATTCAAGGCTTTTCTCTTTTTAGTAGTTTGACCATGATGTGGCTAGGTATGGTTTCTCTGTAGTTACCCTTCCTCAGCTCAGAGCATCTTTTTTTTTTTTTTTTTTTGGCCAACTTTGGAAATTTTCAGACTATTTCAAAGATATTTTTTCCCCTCAGTTTCTCCCTATTTCTGGAATCACAATTAAACTTATTAAACATTTATTTCTATGTTCTCTTAAGGGAGCCTGATGCCCCTTATTTTTTTTGGGGGGGGGGAGGTCAATGTGGTATCTTCAGAGTAGGTTATTCGTACTGTCAACTTCAACTGTCTCTGAAATCTCCATCCTGTTAACCTTTCAGTAATTTTTTTTTTTTAATTTCGGGGATTGTGTTTTTCAGTGCTTGAATTTTCATTTGCTTCTTATTTTATAGTCTCTTATTGCTCTGCAGAGATTTCTAATTTTTCCACCAACAGCATGGCTTCCTTTACTTCTGTAAGCTTAGTTATAACAACTGCTTTAAAACCCTTTGCCTATTCCATCATCTGGGTCATATTAATCTTGGTCTACAGAGTTTCTTCCCCCCATTAAAATGGACTTACAAAACAGGCTTTTCTAAAATCTTGATATTTGGGGTAATTTTATTGTCTCAAATTGTATTATTTTTTGGGAACTCTGGATTCTGTTATATTCTTCCAAAAAGTTTTAGTGCCCTTTTTTGTTTGCTTTTGGTCTTGTTTGTTTGGGGGTAGGAGACTTTGTTTTTGTTTTCTTTTTAGCAGGTCACTCACTTGGTTGGACTCAAACTGAAAACTGCCTCCTAGAGGCTAAGTGACAACTCACTACAATCCTTATGTGTGTAATTGTCCTGTTTTGAATCTGCTGCTCACATGCATGGTTTGGGAGTCCATCAAGGTGTTGGGGACAAATCAGAAACACAATTTGGGGCTCCCCCTTCTGGACCTCTCCTGTCTGAGATCCCTCATGGTCAGGTGACTGCAGCTGCCCCAAACCTTGTCCATGGCCTTGCACAGCACAGACTTGAGCATGCCCTTGGAATAAAAGCCATTAACAATAGATACTCATCAAGACTGTTCTTTCTTTCCACATTTTCCAGTTCATCTCCTTCAGAATCGGTCTTTTTTTCCCCCCACTCTTCCGGTGCTTTCAGCTTTTTCTTCTCCTTTGTTTTTATATTTCATCCATAGCTGCAATTGCAGAAAGGTCAGGTCCAATAGAGATTTATTTAAAATATTCTCAATTACATTTTTAGGAAAAAATATTTTTACTTTGCCCTCAAGATGCATTTGCTTGTACCTGAGATAAAGTTTTCAAAAGTGGCACATGGAATACAAAAAATAAAGTGACTAATCGTGTTATATAATTATTTTAATTCTTATTACTCTGGGGAATAGGTTTTGTTATTTCAAATTTGTAGTGAAGAAAATTGAACCATAATCCATACGGTTTCTGAAAATTACAAATAAGACATCGGTTGTTTGACTTCAAGTCTAAAGGAAAAAAAAAAGAAAATGAGCTTGAAAGATTTTATTTATTTATTTGACAGAGATCACAAGTTGGCAGAGTGGCAAGCAGAGGGGAGAGGGAGAAGCAGGGTCCCTGCTGAGCAGAGAGCACGATGCGGGGCTCGATTCCAGGACTCTGGGATCATGACCTGAGCCGAAGGCAGACGCTTAACTGACTGAGCCACTCAGGTGCCCCCTGAAGCTCATTTTCTTATACATAAGACAAGCGAGAATGTGTGGGTTTGTGTGTTGGTGTTTTGGGAGGTAGATATCTGCACAGTTGAGACCATCTTTCATTCCTGTGGATTTCTTAGAATGTTTCCAGTGCCATCACCAGACATAAGGATTGAGCTAGTGTTTGGGACGTGTACCTTGATCTCTGCAATTCCTTGTGAACTTTCTATGGACATGGAGCTTTGTAGTGATGTCAATTCTCAGGGTCTGAAAGTCATAGGGTTACAGACAGCCTGAAAAAATTTTTTTTCTTTACAACAAATTGTCAGCTTGAAAGTAAACCCAAATGGAATGAAGTCAAATGAACACAATCTTAGCTAAAGGGCCACTTGGTATATTCCTTCAAGAGTCCTGTTAGTTTGTAACATTAGGCGAGGCCTCGAATCACACAACATATTCTATGTAAATACCAGATTATCACCTGTACGATTAGTACAGAAATAGAGCCAATATTTGCTCCTGTTTCCTTTTTATTATCAACTAGGTTTTATCTCCTGTTATCATTCTGGGAATCAGTACAACATGAAAACTTTAGTCCTTTTAATTTAGAGAAAATGGAGATTAAAAACCTCACAACAATTAGTTTATTTTAAATAAAATAGGTACATTAATGGTAACAAAAAAAAAAAAGGCCAAAATTAGACTTGAAAGAGAGGCAGGAAATTTGGCTAAAGTAATACAAAATGAATGGTTGTGAAAATTGACAGTTCTTAGTCACCTAAGAGCAAGGTCATACTTAATGAAGCTAAAAAAAGTAAATTTAGAAGAAGCAGAGGGAAATTTTGAGAACTATTTGTTATTCTGTGTGACTGTCTTACTTAGGTTCTATTTTCTCCTCATTTTTTTGGCTGTTTTCATCCAGTATTCTTTCAGAGGCCCTGCTATGGGTCTTAGAGCCAGATGACACAAAATAACTACACTATTAATCTATAGTGTGAGGACTACTACTAGTCACTTTTCTGTATTCAAATAAATAAGTTAAATGAATTGAATTTTAATGAATTTATTCTGGGAAATAATTCCCTGAAGTATAGTTATATTTAGATTATTTCTAAGTAACTTACTAACGCGCAAATATTGATCTGTATATACAACTACCCTATTTTCCATTTCAGCAATTTATAAACTTGAAAATGAACCCAAATAAAAAGATTTTGCTGAATTATTTATCTCAGTATTCATTGGTTCAAAATTGCTTTGTTAGTACTTGGTATTTTAAAACCATTTAAACTCAGTAAAACAGTCAACATGAACTCAAGACCAATACAAATATTGGAAGTAGTCTTAATCTGTAAGAAATATTTCGATGACTGCCTTCTTGATAACTCACTAGAGTCAATGGTTTGTTATTAGCTTTAGAAAGCTTCAAGGACATCAAAAGAAGATATATTTATAGTTTCCACTCTTGCGTATTTAATTTTGTTATAGTATCAGTAGGTACTAAAATAATCCTATTATTAAGCCAGCTTAAATGAATTTTAATTTAATCATGATTGCCATATGCATATTTAATGAATACCTTATATGTTCAATTAGTTTATATCATTATGCTGAATTAGAAGAAAATTCCACATTTTTTGCCCATTCAATGCAAAAGTAAATTATTTTTATAAAGAAAGCAATGGTATAGAGTCCTCCAAACTATAAAAGAAAAACCAAGGATGCACATTGACAAAATTGTTCATCTGTAAAAGGCAGTATTTAGCCAATAAACAAACCGTGGAAAATTTTCACGGCTATTCCATCAAGATTGAGCTTATTTTGCACCTTCTTGAAAGGCATTTGTCCAGACACCTGTTTATATCCCATTATACAAATGTAAAACTTAGCACTTTATAAGATGTGATATCTGAGGACACCATACATCAAATATTCCCTTCAGAAGCTAAGATATCTGATATAAACCCTCTAACTATAAATCATTCCAAACTACTGTAGAACATAGTGTAGAACTAATTTTAATATCATATTAGCCCCTTCTAGGTTAAACTATGTAGACCAAGGAGACATTAAGAGCCTAGATGTTTCAATTTCTCTGATTTTTTTTTAAGTATATCGCTTGCAAGTACTTCTCTGTAGTGTTCATTGTGGTGCATGATGGTCTATCTGACCTTTAATCTGGACCTTCATTTATTTACACGTTTTTCAGTGTTCTCTGGGAAGCAGGAGTTGCTCTTGATAGGACTGATTCCAGTTTTTTATTATGTGTATCTTTGTGACAATTCGTCTTTCTCCCCCACTAGGCCATAAAATCTAAAAGAGGGGACAATGCTTGTTTTTATTCATTACAATAATCTCAACACAAACCTTGAGTATAACATCAATACAGTGAGTCGAAGGTGTTTTCAGAATTATTAGACCCACAGCTCACTTAGAAACTCAAAGTACAGAAAAGGGAAGAGAAAATAAGCAGGACTAACATTTTGCTAAGTTGAAAACCCTTCACTGTAGCACATTAAATAAATGTAAATGACATTTATTGCTAGTATATATAGTTGAAGGGCTTAGAATAAAAAAAAAAGGGCTACAGTAATACCACAAAATAAAATACTAACAGATATGAACACTTTTGTATAATAGATATGAAGGCCCTTAATAGATGAAGTGTTAATTTTTTCTTTCCTAAAGAACAGATGAAAAATACCGTCTCTACTATGTCTAACACCAAAGCAAGGCTCATTGCTACTAACATTTACTGATGTAAGTGATTTGTGCAAAACTTTGTTGTAGATAAAATAAAGTGACTCTGGAATTTGATAAGAATTGGTAACTAAAAATGTCAAATATCCCCTTCAAGAATATATGCAGTTTGTAAAATATTAAACTGATTCATTTATTCCCATTTATTCCTTATTCCTCATAGTGAAATTAATCTATTATTATAGTGTAACTCAGACTCTAGGGCAATTACCTCAATTAGTGAGACACTTTCAAGCACAAGGTTCATTCTGTAGATACAAAATTGTCCATGTAGAAATGGTGTGCATGTTGTCAGTTTTTCTATCCCTTGCTGAAGGGTTTCTACAATGCAGCTTTCTCGAGAGGTTGTTATGAACTTGGGTGCTTTGTCCTCAGGGTGCAAGTATGGTGGCTCTTCACAAGCCATCAAAAGTGAGTTATCCAATTTATATCTGTTCTTGTATATAAATTTAAACTTGGGTATTTTCCAGTGTAGAGTACTCAAAGAAAATAAGCCAGCCCTGTTTTACTCTAAAGTATAGGACTATGTCTCCCTTGGGGCTATACGAGCTATTTTAATCCCAATAATACCACAGAAAGATAGGCATCGATGTTCTCTGGTTTACTGAACACTGTTCTTATGCCCTGAATGTCTGTGTCCTTCTAAAATCCATATGTGGAAACCCCAATGAGAGGATAGGAGGCGGTGGGACCTTTGGGAGACAATGTGGATCAGGTAAAGTCATGAAGGTAAAGATCCTAAGAATAGGATTAGTGCCCTTATAAGATTTATGAGAGGCCTGGTTTCCTGCCTCTAATCTCTGCCAAACACAAATACAAAGTAGGTTGTCTACAGCCTGGAATAGGGCCTCCCCAGAACCCAACCACACAGGGACCCTGGTCTTAGACCTCCAGGCTCCAGAACAGTGGAACGTGTATATTTATGTTGTATATAAGCCCCCAGTCTGAGGTATTGTATTAGAGTAGCCCGAGCTAAGACATTCTGGTTTTCATAGTGGCCAAGTTTAAGATTTTTGAATTATTAGAAATTTAAGTACATATGAATGAGCCGTCAAAAGTGTGTGGGGACCTCCCTCTTCCCAAACACAAATAGCTAAAAAATACAAATGATGACGGGACCCATTCCCCTCATGCTTAGAAATCCTTGCAGGTTCTCTGATGCATGTATTAGGGACCCTGTATCCTAATAAGGCTCTATTCAGCCTGCTCCAAACAAGATACTTAGCCCTGGCTTGTCCTGTGCCACCACCCTCCCCCCACCACCACACACCCCACCCAAGCCAGGGAACGAGCCTGCATCACACACACTGAACACCAGCCTCAGCAGAGCACACTCATTGCACTCAGGCTGTGACTTTGCTAGAACTCCGAACTGAAGAGGGGCTGCTCTAGCTCACCTTTCAGCCCATTATCTGAGCAGATTATGATCTCCTGAAATGTCACCTGCCTGATTTTGAGTGTACAAAAACTACCAAAGAGCTACCTCACTCTTTAGCTACATTCAGAGAAAAATCTCACATATGGATGACAGTTTCCCCTGAATTACTGTGACATCAGACTAGGGAGTCAATTTCAGCTAACCCTCAGACAGATTGCAGCTCACAAAATCCTTTACTATGCAGTAGATACCACTTTCAATGCAAACTGGTCAAAAAAGATTTGAGACACCACCTCATTTTAATGAGGAGTTCAGTGACATTCAGAAAACTAAACAATGTGTCCAACTGCATACAGTGGGTCACAGAACCGGTCCCAAGAGTAAAGGCTCTATATCCATATCATGGCTCTAAGGGGTTTCGACAAATCTCTTTAGCATGCTAGCGGTATTTTCCCGTATAAAATCCTGTTTAACACCTCCTACATATATAGCTATTAAATTTATATTACTTTCATCAGAGGTGACTTTTAATGGGTCCTGATTCTTTTAAGGATTTGGGGGGGGCAGAAGGAGAGAACCTCAAGCAGACTCCCCATTGAACATGGAGCCTGACAATGTGGGGCTCTATCCCATGACCCTGAGATCATGACCCAGAGCCAAAACCAAGAGTCAGACTCTTAACTGACTAAGCCAACCAGGTACCCCTCCTGATTCTTAAGCAGAAGTTCCTAAATTTACTTGTGTTATTCAAACTTAGTACTTGGAAATGTATATATTGTGAGAACCTCTTACCAGCTGTTTACTTTTTCACAATCACATCAAAGTCCATGCAACCAAAACAAAACCACATCCCCACATCGCCAACACCATGCTGGCCAGATTCCTCACTTCCATTGGCTGGATTGATCTTTTTGGGATACCTGGGTAACACAAAGGACTTATATTTGACTTTTTCGTTTTTTAATTTTCTTAGCTATAAATTTAATTATCTTTTCTTATCATTCTCAAATGCATTCTTTATTCTCTGTTCCCAGTGTTGCAACCGTACTATAAACTCTTTCCAGCTCATCCCCCAAATCATCTTCATTCTGTCCCATGGTAGTTTTCAGAAACCTAAACCAAATGGTGGATAAATATGCCCTGTCCATTTCTGATTGGTACTAATACAGCAATGTCCTCCCAGAAGACCTTGCCATCGTCACAAAATCTTTTCCATAGCCATTGTCATCATGCATACATGTCCCTAGGTTCTTAGATTCTTCTTATCTCTCAGTTGGAAAAAAGTTGTGCTATTTCAAGCAATGTTATCCACCAGTAGGGCATAGGAAAAAAAAAGTTTTGTAAGAAATGTCTCTATGCCAAAGAAAGCAATATTCAAATAACTGACATAGAAAGGACTATTGTGATTTTTAAATCAGCTTATACATTTCCAGCAGCAATCCAGTTTAATATGTTCTATGCTCACTTACCTGCATTTTATTTCTTTTAATTTTATTCTTGTGTATTTCAATTTATCATATAATTGAACCAGACATTAATAATCCAGATCTAACTCTGTCATAATGAGGAGCTGGATATTAAGTTGTTGAAGTCTTAAGTGTGAAATATAGTATTTTTAGTTTTTTTGTATCTCACCTGTATTTCTTTTTTTTTTTTTAAAAGATTTTATTTATTTATTTGACAGGATAGAGACAGCCAGCGAGAGAGGGAACACAAGCAGGGGGAGTAGGAGAGGAAGAAGGGCTCATAGCAGAGGAGCCTGACGTGGGGGCTCGAACCCATAACGCGGGATCACGCCCTGAGCCGAAGGCAGACGCTTAACCGCTGTGCCACCCAGGCGCCCCTCACCTGTATTTCTAACCACACTTTTGAAAAATAAGCTGCACCACTTTTTGCTGTGAGATCATATTTTAAACTTACTTATATTTGACAGGTTGCTATGGAGTAACACAAATCCTCAAATTTCAGTGAGTTGAAAATCTCACGGGCTTGACTTGGTTTCCCCCAGAGCACAGTATCACCAGTATCATTACAACATCCAGCTCCTTTCTGGTGGTCGAATCATTTGGGAGCAGACCTAACACAATGCATTTTCAGGGTTAGTTCAAATAATGGGGAGTTTGAGGCAACTTATATTCAGCTACTAGATCTTAAAAAGCCTAATAGCAGCTGATGCTTTAGGTTATACAACATATTCACTTATTGGTGGGAAAGAATTGAATGAACAGATAGAGCCTATTCGGGAGTGAAGTATAGGAGTTTATTAAGTACTATACCATGAGTATATTAAAAAAAAAATGACTAGGCAGTGCCTCATCCCTTGGATTCAAATGTTTTCCATCATTTAAGTAAGCATTCTATTCAGCTTCTGAGGTCTATTTTGACTCTGGCTCAAGACAGATTATGGGACACCATGAGGCCACCTCAGTCTTGAGTTCTATCATCACAGTGATGGGCAAATGACATATGGCTATATAAACAATGGAGCCATCTGCAAGTCTGATGCCAAAACATGGAAGATGCTTAATGGTAGATTTTACTTAAAATATATTTTATTAGGAAAAGCAATAAAGATCTCATCATCGGGAATTGATACACAGAAGCAAGTGCAATAACGCTCCTGTTGGCTTGCATTGGTTTATTCCTGTAACAACCTTACTTGCTTTTCATAGTATAAATGGAACAATAGATTTACAGTGAATGATGAAAAGTGGACAACGCAATTAAAAACCCTTATTCTCCTTGGATCAGTTTAGTTGTAGGCAGCAAAACCATGAAGGGATAGGGTGGCCAGGCCCAAAGAGTTTAACCATCACTTTAGCATGGCCTTCACAGACTGGTGTCTGGGGCCATGTTTTCTCCTCTGCTGTCCATTTGGGAATGGTTTCCCTATGGAGTATTTACAAAATGTTTATAGCTTAATTAGGTTGGGATATGTGTGACTTCTCAAAACATCACACAGCTTACCAGTGGCTGAGCTAGGAGTCTGCCATTCATCGAGTTTCACCCTTTGTCCTCCACCCCACCCCTTCCACAAACACCCTCTAGAAGCATACATTCAGCCATGGTTCTACACACAAGTCACAAACTTTGGTGAACCTCCCTGTGGCTCTTATTGTCTTTCAGTGTTGATGGCTCCCTCTCCTTCTCAACTCATCACTTTACACTTTAAATAGCTCCTCCTATTTGGCACACATTTTTCTCCACGGTTAGCATGTACATAAGACTAATCCTACCTTTGACTATGTCACAAGATGAAAAGACAGCTAAACAAGTAAGTGTCAGAGTTCCACATATGCAAGGTCTGCAACTGTCAGGAAGTAACCATGCAATCACATACATTATCATCCATATACATAAAATCATTGAGTTAGTTATGATCCCTATTTTTAAGTAAGATACCTGTTATGAACAGAACGTTTGTGTCCATATATTGAAGCCTAATCTCCAATAGGGTGGTGTTAGGAATGGAGGATCAGGAGTTAAGTGGATCATAAGGGTGGAGCTCCCATAATGGGACTAGTGGCCTTCTAAGAGACCCTAAGAGAGCTTCCAGCCCCTTCCAGCATGTGCGGACACAGGAATGAAGTGGCTGTCCACACCCAAAATATAGCCTGCTCCCAAACCTGACCATGCTGGCACCTTGATCTCAGACTTCCAACTCCTAGAACCATGAGAAATAAATTTCTCTTGTGCACAAGCCCTCTAGTCTGTGCTACTTTGTTTGAGCAGCCCAGATAGACGAAGTATGGGAAACACAGAGAGGGTAGGAAGTATTCATTACAGTCAGGTGGAAAGGCAATACAGGACTGCTAATTCAAATCAATGTCTGCTTGAATGCAAATGGAGGTCATTAATCTCATATTCAGATGAGTAAAGCATCTCAGAGGAGGAACCAATCATTTTTTCTTAGGAGTTCAAGGGAAGTCTTTAAGGAAGAGCTTCCCTTAGAACATCTAAGGAAAGGTGATATTTGAATAGAATATTGATCAAGAGATGGGCATTTCCAAGCAAGAGGAGGGAGAGAAAGAACAGTTACTGGAGATGTGATATTGAGCACTGGGTCTTGCTAATTGTTATAGCAAGATTAAAGTCATACGGAAAAATCAGGGACTGACGAAGCCAAGAGTAGGGTCATCTTGTGAAGGTCTTTCATGACCTATCTAAAGGCTACACCTTTTCCTATGGTCTGTTTACCATCATAAGTTCTTAATGGGTAAATGGGGTCATACTGGTCTCCTAGTCTCTGTATAAACCTATCCCCTTGCCACTCACCACACATTACTTTGCATCTTACTTAGCCACATGCTGCAGGGCTTATCTCACTTTACTTCTTTGTCAAAAGTGGTTATTTTTGTTGTTTGGTTCCTCAATTATTTCATAAACAATTTGAGGGCTAAAGCTGGTACCTTACTTTCTGCAGATGCAAAGTACACTGTGTCCTACAAAAGGTTGGCCACTTATGTGTTCTAAGAATAGATATTCTGTTCTGATGTAGTCATGGGGGAGCTAGATTTAAGACATATCCCTGACCTTGCTCCTGAATGAAGTGGGATCGGCTCAGCTCAATAAACAATTATTGAACACCGTCTGCCTGAAAAGAGCCAAGTTCACCAACAGCTCCTTGGATTCCTTTCAAAGGAGTGAACACATATCCAAAGATTTTGATTCCAAAATTTAAGCAATACCCATGATAGTCAATAATTCAGAGACTATAGATATTGCTTGCCTCCCGGTAGAAGTAACACTTCCTTCAAAGTCAAAACTCTAAAGCTCCAGGCATAACCTTGGCTTGTTGAACACCCTTGGGAGAACCACGACAATGAGGGTTTCAGGTTCACCACTAGTAGAACGGGAAGAAGAAAACTTAAAGATTAAAGAGGTGAAAAAAAGCTTGGTCCTAAACTGTGAAAAGGTAGGTCTTAATTTGTAAGCTATGTTTTTTTCCAGGTGATGAATTTTTGTGTCTCCTCATTCTCCAATTGATGGAGACTGTAAAACTATGTGTCCGTGTCTACTGTTCAAAATGACAAGAAGTAATTAGAATATTAAAAGTCCTTGGAAATAGAGAAAAATGGACTTTTAAGGGTATTTCTCCTATTCTAAGAATGTGGAAACTCTTTTGTCTTGTAGTTTGTCCACAGCATGGGAAGCAAAAAGAACATCAGGTGATCACCTTCCTCCCCTGTGAGCCTGACTTCCCTAAGCAAGTAGTCCTTGGCTAGTGGTTACAGATTAAGGCATAGGAGAATCCGAGTTCTCAAGTAGCTTTCCAATCCTTGTTTAGTTTACATGGTCATTATCACCTAGACTTCTACTAAACTGGGTTGATCTTTGGCACTATATTCACTTGATAAGTAGGCTTTGGAATAACGTGGTCAGGGAAGTAAACCATAGCAGGTCACGTAGGACATAGAATCTATGAAATCCTGATGAAACAGGTCTATGCCACCAGCACCTGTATCCCCTAAAACTAAAAGTCCTGTGAAAACTCAAAATGGCTCCTCAGATTTCACAGAATTATCAGAATTGTATACATTTAGTCTCTCACCTGTATTTTCATATGACAAAGACAATGGTCTTCCTGCTCATAATTTACAAAGATTAATGGCTGGTATTCTAATGGAAAAACAACAAAAAACACACACACAATCAAAAAACAGAATCATGAAGAGAACAATGTTCTTTTGACTGGGGTCAGCAGAGAGCAGTGAGGAAAATTCTGTGGGAGAAATAGGAAAAGTAATAAATAAAACATTTGCTGTGTGCTTAGTGTTGAACCCCACAAAATCTCAGGGTACACATCCTGGCTCCACATGGGTCACCTAAATGACACTGGCAAATTGCCTACACAGAGTTTCTGTGTTGTTTATTCACAATAGCCTGTGAAGTACTAGTTGCCAAGTCCAGGTTTTGAATGTTAAGGGTCTTGCTTATAAGGGCACAGCTACTCAGAACAAAGCAGTGATCTGAGAGCTTGAGACCCTGTAAGACATGTTCTGCCTGATTCAGACAAGGGCTGCTTGCCACTGCTCTAGACCACTTCCCAACTGCGTCTCTGTATTCAAAGCATTTTTATTGAATAGATATTTGATGCAGCCTGAAGTTTCTTGATAAAATAATCCAGCATTTGATTCTTTGATTATTTAATAGATGAGCTAAGGGTGTGTGTGTGATATACACAGGTACCAGGTAAACCAAATTGCAAGAAAGACATGTCAGGACCTTAAAATACAATAAATCTTGTACCTATTTTTCTCCTCCTCATTCTGAACTTCTAGAAGAATCGTTCATAAAATAAGCATGGCATCTCATAATCCCAGAGTACACTCTCCCTCCTAAGGCCCAAAAAACATGATTTGTTGTACACACTCTGTTTTATATTATAAATATATATATGTTTATTTATTTTATTTATTTATTTATTTTTTACATATTTATTTGAGACAGAGAAAAAGAGCACAAGCCAGGGGAGGGACAGAGGCAGATGGAGAAGCAGGCTCCCCACTGAGCAAGGAGCCCGGTGTGGGGCTCCATCTGATCCCAGGACCCTGGGATCATGACCTGAGCCAATGGCAGCTGCTTAACACACTGAGCCACCCAGGCATCCCTACACACTCTCTTTTCTGAAGAAAGCTTTCTGGAACATCTGCCTGAAAAAGCTAACCTGTTAAAAAAATTAAAATAACGTAAATGAAACAGCGGTGATCCTCAATCTGTCCACAGCTGTAGGACAGGCAAGTGAAGGTTTCAGGTTTCTCTAATCACAGCAGCTGTTTACTGCAACATAGGCTTTTCATTTACCGAAGAGCCATCCGGGGGGAAGGGGACCATCTCTGGAGAGAGCCCGGAACTGTGAATTCATTATTCGCCAGGCTATTCAATGTAGTTTTGAGGTCAGGTAGGTGATGGAAGAGAATGCTGGAAGAGGTCTTAGGTTTGCCTCTTGCAGGCCAGCAATTGTACATTTTAACCTTAATGTAAGCTGTGTCAGCTTCCAGGAGAACGTTTCTGTACCCTATTTCAGATGATTTCTGACAGGTCTAAAATAAGTTCTCAGTGCAGTGAATCTACAGTTTCTAGATGAAACACGTAGCAATCTATTAAATAATTTGTTCTTTTCATCCTGAATTAATTTTGGAACACCACGGACCTTTTATTTGTTCACAAACAACAGTCTAACAACTGTCACAATCCAGAATGAAATCATTCACCATTTAAGTGTGTTCTCTGCAAAAACACCTTCAAATTTCTGAATGCAGAAACATATGGGAAACGGCCAGAGATATTTCAACTGACAATTAAATGTAATTTATAACTTTTACAGATAGCTGTTTTATTACATCCCAGGTGCCCAATTATAATTATTTTCCCTTTGTCTTTTTTAGGTAGGAATAAATATAATTATTTTGTGAAAATGATGTAACATCATCCCCCCATTGGTAAATCTCCCCAGTAGTCTGGAAAAACTTTTAAATACATTGACTTATATTAATTCTCCAATTTTAAGGCCTCTTGCTGCTCATTTGGTTGTGTAGCCTCAGTTTTGGGTGAGTGTCTGACACCTGAGCCTCGTGTTCTGGTACTTCTATACCTATTGCATGGCTTTAGTCTTAAGGTCTCCGGCCTTTAAATACATGCATATATATTTAAGCTTAAACGCAGACAACTAACTTCACCGCGACCTCTAGGAGCCTCTGAACCAAATCCAAATGGAGGCAGTCTGAGCTCTGAACTCACAGAAACGGTGAGACATGATCGTATTTACTACTGCTATCAGCTGCTAAATTGTCATGCAGCCATAAACCACTAAAACTGATGTGAAAATTCGGAACAATGCTGCGATCAAACTGACCTAATTGACGTTTATAGAACACCGCATCCAACAGCTGCAGAACACATATTCAGGAACAAATGGAGAGGTCTACTAACACAGATGATATACTAGACAGCATATGGCCTTTGGCCAATACTGTACGGACTTGAAAGAAGGGTAGATCTCATGTTAAGTGTTCTTACCACAAAGGAGGACAAACGACCAAGGAAACTGAGAGGTAATCAGTAGGTTTATTATCTTGATTGTAGGGATGGTCTCATGTTGTATTCATATGTCCCAATTCATCAAATTGCATAAGTTACATTATGTGCAGTTTTGTGCAAAAGTAAATGAATTGTTAGGTATGTTGTCTCATTACAGTGAGGAATTAATAACTGTATACTTGGAAAGACTTCAAATATTTTGAAATTAAACAAAACACTGCTAAACAGACCACAAATCAAACAATCACAAGAAAAATTCAAATTATAAAATTAAAATATTTCAAGATTTCTGGTATTCAGTTTAGCAGTGCTTACAGGGAAAAGTGTTGCTTAAAATCCTGTATCATAAAAAGAAGAAACCTACAATCAATTAGCTATGATTTTGCCTCAGGAAGTTACAGGAAAAAAAATTTAAATCCACAATAAATGAAAGGAAGAAAATATACATTTAAAAATCAATTTTAAAAAGGTAAGTGCTAGCTGCGCCTGGGTGGCTCAGTCGCTTAGCATCTGCCTTCAGCCCAGGGCATGATCCTGGCATCCCAGGATTGAGCCCCACTTCAGTCTCCCTGCTCAGCGGGGGAGCCTGCTTCTCCCTCTCCAGCTCCCCCTGCTTGTGTTAACCTCTCTTGCTGTCTCTGTCAAATAAATAAAATCTTTAAAAAATAAAATAAAATAATAAAATAAAAATGGTAAGTGCTAGAGAAAATTGGCAAAGCTAAAAGGTGTTTGGAAAAAAAAAATCAAAGAAATTGATCATACCTTAGCTAGACTGGTCAAGAAAAAAGAAACAGATATGGTTGACGATATCAGTTGGGAGATAAGAGGGTATTTATAAGAAGGCTATTTCTACAGAATGCAAGGACATTAAAAGAATGGAAGAAATACTGTGAACAATTTTTGCCAAAAGTCATTAAGTTAGATGAAATAAACAAAATCCTAGGAAATTACAACCTTCCAAAACTGACAAAAGAAGAAATAAATATGAGCAGATGCATATCCGTGAAAGATTAATTTGTTATTAAAAACTTTTCTATGAAGAAAAGGATAGACCCAGATATGGACACATGCTGTCACACAGGTAAGAATAGAGTCACACCAGCTTTATCCAAAACCATTTAGAAAGAGCAAAGGCAAAGATTTCCCCATGAGTATTATGAGGTTAAGGGGATTTTGATTATAAATCGTATCAAAGACATTACCAACAACATTAAAACAAGCAAACAAAATGTCAGACCATTATGCCTAATGAGCACTGAAACAAAAGAAATTCTTTAAAAATTAGCAAATTCCTTAATATTGAAAAGTGGTTAGCAAGATTGGTCTTTGAAATCTAAGGGTGCTGTATGTTTTTGTTTTTACATCTATTTTTCGAAAGAACAACAACAACAACAACAACAAAAAAAAACCCTAAAGAATCTAAAAATATTGCTAGAGGTTTCCCCTCAACTCTTCAGTTTTACACTTAGAGCAGCAATCCCTGACTGTATGGGTAAAAGAAAGTGAGAAAACAAACAAACAAAAAACCAGAAATTAAGATTTTAAATCCCTAGTGTTGACCAAATTTTCACCTCAATCCTTCAAAATGATTTTTCCCTCTACTCTATCTTCTTAAAAGAACTGTTATCTTATCTGCACAATTTCACTCCTTTTTTCTTATTTCCTTGGAGGGAAGAGAGAAGCAGAACAAGGAAAGAAACCAGTTACAGTTCCCAGTTCCTCTGTATGATACACACTGGTAGCATCAGCAAGACCAGTAGCAATAACAACATGGAGGGACATGAATGGACAATGGAAGCCAGAGCAACCAGGCTGCCACCTTGATCCTCAAACAAGTGCCTTCAAGGTAACTTTTCTATCCAGTCCTGCCAAGAAAGAATGCCAGTCCTCAAGACTGTGGAGAGTAGTCAGAGACAATCTAGGACAAATTCAGTAGCAACAACAACAAAAAGAGACAGCTTGGTACTTTTAGAAATGGCCTGCAGAAAGGTTGTGACCCACCTAAGAAGAGCAGTTAGAGGAGAGGGAAGAGAGACTTTCCTTCAGGAAACTTTCCAAATAATGTTAAATTCCACAAGCACTAGATTTCAAATTAAGGGAAAGTGTTTACAAACCAGAGGACGGTGCCCCAACCATCTGAGCAACGCTGAGGTTGACCACCACCTGGATCTCCTCACCATCACCCAGGACGCTGAGATGGGGGGAGGCCAGGGCAACCTTGGCCCCACCTGAAGTGTGTTGTCTGATCAGTTTACAGAACCCTGCAGACCTTCTGCCCAAATCATCCTTTGTGTGTGGAGGGGTGTTAATTGTTACCAATGAGTGTGTTAAATAAGAAACTCCTGGTCTAGTTAGGAATTTTAGTGAAGCTTCTGGGAATAAGACCACCTGAACAGATCAAGTTCTGGGGGAGGAGGGGGGGGAAAGTCAAATTGAAGAAACTCCAAGCGACTGTTCTTTTATATTTTGACAATTTTGAAAATGATTTTAAATTGCTGAAATCATGTTTGCTGATATATTGAAAGCTCTTGGACACTCCAACACTTTTCTAATAAAACTTTTGTCCAATTCATTCTTTGTAGCCTTAAAAAGCTCAAAAACACTGGGGGTACAGGGGAAACGAAAGAGGCCAACTTGTAATGCACCCTAGAGATTGCATGAATCTCCAGGGAAATCTACTGGAGGAGAAAAAGTCAAACTGAAAGCCGTACAATTCCAGTACAACATTCCATTACAATTCCAGTATTTCAGTATAACGTTCTGGGAATGAGAAGATTCTAGAAATGGAGACGTTTTGGGGATTTCCCACAGTTCAGGGTACCGTGAACGGGAGCAGAGTGGGTCGGTGTGTAGCTACACACCATGAGGGATCTTGACTGTAACAAAACTATTTTTACTGTTATCGAGGTCAGTATCAGGACTCTAATCTGCAAGACGTTACCATTGGGTAAGGATGCATGAAAACTCTATTATTTCTTACAGTGGCATGTGAGTCTATAATTATCACAAAATAAAACTTAATAAATGAAAGCAGACCAAGACAGCTTCTGTCCAGTTTTCAGCAAAAAACAAGAGCAAACCTCTATTGCCAACATGAGACAGAAAACATACCAAATGTTTTCCCTGCTTTAATTTTCCAGACATCACTTATTCTCACTAGGAGGGAGGAATTATTTGGGGGGTTGCAAATAAAAAATAACTATAAAAGGTTTAAATGATTTACCCACATGATAAAACTTTAGAGCTGCAAAGTACCACACAGATCATCTGGTGCACGTTATAAACAGATGTTGTAAGACCCCCAAGACGGCGAGACTTGGGCTGGGTCCCGCAAACATTCATAAAGCACAATTTCAGCATCCCGTTTAACAAGTCATCCTTCCCTAAGACCTAAACCTAAAATTTGAAGGCAAAATTTCAATCTAAACACACTTACCAAAACACTTTGAAAATCTGATTTTCTCAGTGTGGCACCATTGCTCCCCTCTATTCTTTCTGACTGTACCTCGGCATCAAATGAAGACTCATCACCCATGTGACCAGTCAACTTTAAATTTGTCCAGCTCTTAAAATATGGCCCTTGGTGTTGAGTTCAATATCCAATATCAATGCAGTTTAACCCTGACTAAAGTAGGAGGAGACTCTAGGCTTTTCTTAATGCAACCAGGGACTGTTCATGAGCTCATCCATCCACTCATCAAATATTTACCAAACATCCAAAAGCCTAGAGCCACCTGAAATTCAACCCGGGTAGCTAGGGCACACTGTCAAATTAGATCGACTTTGTGGTAAATTCCTATGATCTTTTTCAACTGAAATGCTGAACTTGTAAAACAAATTTATTAATCTCAAAATCCAAATTTTGAACTCACCCTTGTCAAATTCCATCGTATTTTTCATAGTGTAAGAGAGTAAGGAAAGAGAGTGTTGGCAGCAATTGGAAACTTACCAGCTGCCCAGTTTGGGTAAATGACCGGATCGCCTGAGTTTCTGTGTATGAAATGGATTCGGGTCCTCCCTGGGAACTGACCTTGGCCAGCGTAAGCTGTATCTGGCAAGGTCGCCCGGCCCCTGAAGCAGCCTACACCCCTTCACAGGTTGGTAGGTCCTGCAAAGTCCTGTCCTCTCACCAGAGTGAGGACATACCCAGCAGTCACAGAGCAACAGGCGGCCATGGCCACCGCCTCCCAGCGTAGCTTCTCCTGCCCTTGGTGGCGGGGGGACAGGCCTCCCAGAATTGTGCGTCCTCTCCACCTACACTGAGCCCTCCAAGTCTGTCTTCTTCTCCAGGAGCACAGCCTGAGACTGGGCTTCTCCCTTTTTGAGCAGGTGAGCTGGCCCTCTAACTGACATGGAGAGTATAAACACCTGTGTCTTTCCTGTTTGCTTCTAACCCACCTACATCCAATCCCACCACTTGCACCTGACCACTCTCAGCAAGCAAGGTGAGTCTCTCGCTGCTGTAATTTCTGCACCTTCTGCTCCATTTCATCCCCTCCCCCATGTTCTCTGTGTCTTTGGGATCCTCATCTGCACTCTCTCACATTCTGCATTCCTGGCCTCCTGGTCCCTCCTGGGTCTCTCACCTCTGCCTCCTGCTTCTACTCCTCCTCCCTGCTCCGCTCTTCCTCTCCTCTCTCTCAGAGGGTCTGGTATTCTTTGTAATACTGTCTTCGCTCCCCCTTACCCCCCACATTTTCTCCCTTCTTCATTTCCTCCTCCTTTCTCTCTCCCATCCTCTGCCTCCTTGATTATCCATCTTCCCCTTTATTTCTATTTTCAACCCATATCCACCATCTACGAAGAAAAATCAAATTTCTCAAACCCTAAAAAAATACATACGATCTGCTATCATGCTCCCCACACCCACTCCTCTGCCCTTTGCAGACAAACGTGCAGAGGGAACTACCTCAGCTTGACTTCTCTGCTCCCTGTTAGCTCTTCCTTGATTCATGACAATCTCCTCACCAACCCACAAGCCCCCAGACTGCTTCCAGGCAGGGAAGACCACAGTACCCTCGCCTGCAGGGGCCAGTTCTCACTTAAATTTAGTGTTTAGACCCATAGGTCTTTCCTGACTTCCATGATGGGGTTATGTCCCCCTTTTGTGTGTTCCCTGGCACATCCCAGTCCTCCTGCTTAGCTTCTCGAATCCAAATGTAATCAGGATGCCTGGAGTTCTAGTTAAAAATGCAGATTCCCTGGCCTTGCTACCAGAGCTTCTGATGAAATGGTACTGGGTGTGGTGTGCAAATTTTTTTTTAAAGATTTTATTTATTTATTTATTTGACAGAGAGAGAGCGCGAGCGAGCTCAAGCAGGGGGAGTGGGAGAGGGAGAAGCAGACTCCCGCTGAGCAGGGGGTAGGATGCAGGACTTGATCCCAGGACCCAAGGACTGTGACCTGAGTGAAGGCAGACGTTTAACTGATTAAGCCACCCAGGCACCCCTGGGGTGTGCAAAATTCAATCTTAATGCAAGCCTCTCAGGTGATGACAATGCTGTGGGTCTTCAGAACTCACTTGCAGACACGTCGCTGTGCATGACCTTCCTTACCCTTTACAGTGATGATCTTTGTGGCCACCTGCCTTTTCTATTACCTGTGAATGTCATCAGGATTTCCAGACATCACTTATTCTCACTACTATCAATCCATGTCAAAATCTTCAAGTCCTTCTCAAAAGAGGTTCGTATGGTAGGTTAATGTTGTCCATGTCATCTGCCTTCAGCAGAGCATTTATCAGCGTGCATGGAATATTGTGTGAACAGAAGAATCCAAGGTGGGCAAGGTGTGGTACTGCCCTTAATAGCGATGCCCCAAAACTGATGGAGGACACAGGGTCCGTAATAATTATAAGGGTCATCGGGGCTGCTGTCTTTATTGAGCTTTCTATGGGTGAAGTACTTTTGAAACCCATTGTAAAACACTTCTTCATTTATTTCTCATAATTATCCCCATTTACACTTGGAGAGAGCAGGTACAATAACTAATTAGTGATGACAAAATTCAAGTTGTAGTAAGTCAAAATGCTGTAAGGCTTGGATATCTGGAGTGTATCATGGGTCTCTAGGTCGCGTTTTTCCTTTTTCCTTTTCCTTTTCCTTTTTCTTTTCTTTCCTTTTCTTTTTTTTCTTTTCTTTTTTCTTTTCTTTTCTTTCTTTTCTTTTCTTTTCTTTTTTCTTTCTCCCTCCCTCCCCTCCCTCTTTTATCTTTCTTTCTTTCTTTCTTTCTTTCTTTCTTTCTTTCTTTCTTTCCTTCTAACTGTGACGGAAATGAAGATGTCAGTGTGAGTGGCAAGAAAATAATGATATCATGATATCGAAAGGCCATTCTGTGCCACTTACTCATTTGTGTGTCATGAAAGCTCTGAAAAAGCTTCTCCCTGAAATCCTGTGCTTGTCCCCACACTCAGCTCTGTTCCTTCTTCGATCCATTTAATGACCTTGTCAGAAACATCTACAATTTGACAAGCACCCTGCTCACTCCTAGAGAAAATATTTTGAGCCTCACTCTTAAAATGGAGTATTTGCTGATGCGGAAATGAATAATAGAATTCCAGCAAAATTAGACTCTGCACTGTAAACGCTGTATTGGCTTTAACCTATACCAGTGTGCCCAGTTCTGCATTAAACATGGCACCCAGGAGAAGGGATTTATGTAAACCCTACTAGACATTCCATGCTTTAAAAAAAAGCTAGGTTACTTTTATGTAACACTGCTCAGCATATTTCTCAGGACAGGGGACTTTTTTTTCCCCCCCATTCCTTGTCATACTTAGAAGCTTAAGATTGACATAATTCTAATGGTCCTGAGAGGGAAAAAAAAAAAAACAAAAAAAACCTTTTTTCCTTAGGAGAGCACTCTGCAAATTATACCAAAGAAGACAATTTCAAATTCCATTACAAAGTAGTAGATATTTTGATAACTGTTCAAAGTCATTCTAGAGCAGTGGGAAGGACATTCAAAAAGTCCATTAATTTGTTTCAATTAACCAAGGGTGTCAAATCCAGGGGATCCTCCCTTGCTGGCCTCCTCCTACCTCATTGTTGGTTTTCCCTGGGAAATCACGAGATGAGGCTTCTCTGACCCTTGGGCCCTGATTCCCACGCCAAGCACATTGGGCTTCCCATTTCTTCACCAGGGTATTACATAGAAGAGAATTCTCATAACTCTCCCTACCTCTTATCTTCAGTAAAATAATAATTAGACATATAGTTTTTTAAGTTTTATTAATGATATTAACTAAACGAAAAGGAGGATCTTGGAAAACTAGTTTAAAGAAATGCGATTATCTTTTGTAATACTGCTAATAATTAGCATAACATCTAAGCAATTATGAGAAGAATGAGTTGGATATATACCATATTAACTCGTTTTTTAAAGTCCAAAAAATAATTCACTTGGTATTTTTTTCTAGAGACTATTTTATCTTAATCCAATTTTAAAAAAAAATATTGACAACCCTTTGAGTTTCCATATGTTCCCTGAGGCCAACTTCCTTTCCCTCTTATTGTATTCACAAAGAAGCTTTTTTATTTTATTTATTTATTTTTTTTTAAGACCATTCTTTTGAATGAGTTTTGATTGAAGCCGTTTGGTGGTTGGATAATCATGCTAAGTAATCATAATTACTTTTGACTTTCCAAACCACAAGCTTTTTTCAGTATATATTTTTCTTTGACTCCTTTGTTTTCCTCTCATTCCTCTTTCATTGTGGGGAAGAATTTGTACAGAGGGTGGGGATTATCTCACAGGAAAAAAAAATGTTGAGAAATGCTGCAAACAACTTCTCATTTCCGTGACTTGCTGGATACTGCATAGCTAAACAAGTTCTGCTTTGAATATTTTAACCATAAAATTAACTCAAATGCCCTTATGCCTCAAATCTCTACCCATAAATTATGCAAGCTGTATTGACTGTTTCCAGGTTTATATTAACAAGTAAACAGAAAATTTTAAAATTTCACATTATGTAAATATTTAAAGTACAATTTACATATATTCACATAACATGTTGCTAATTAACCTAAAATTGCATTTACATGAAAAAAATAAGTATTTATCCTACACAATTTAAATTAGTCAGCTTTTAATTTCCATGAGATAAATATAAATGTAATAGATAATAAAAATTAAGTTTTATATTTAACATTTGATGTTTACAAAAGACAAAGGATTTAAAGCCAACAGATCCATACAATTTTCATGCAACCCACTAGAATCTGGATTGAGAAGTTGAATAGAAGTTACACAGGTTTATAGGTTAGCTAATGAGTCACAGGATTATACGGTAAAATTTTTCATGTTATCAGTGCTTTCTATTTCATATAAAAAGGCCAAATTAAAAAAAAAAAGGAGGATGGGGTGCCTGGGTAGCTCAGTTGGTTAAGCGTCTGCATTCAGCTCAGGTCATGATCTCAGGGTCCTGGGATCCTGGGATAGAGCTGGCATCGGGGCTCCCTGCTCAGCGGGGAGTCTGCTTCTCCCTCTCCCTCTGCTGCTCCCCCTGCTTGTGCTCTCTCACTCTTGCTCTCTCTCAAATAAACAAAAAAATAAATAAATAAAATCTTTTTTATAAAAGGAGGATACGAGAGTTCTTTTCTATTTAAATATAAAATTGTAGTTGGTTATGAGGAAATGAAGGTTTATAAGAAAGCCCTGGTGCACAGGCAGGGTCTGGGAGCAGCCCTGGAGATGGAGGGCTGTGCCTGCACCCCAGGGGTTCAGGGATGCTTCTCTTCAGGGCGCTGTGATGGTCTCATCTTTAGAGCAAAGCTGGGTTTGCGTCCATTCTGCACCGAGGGCCATTTTCACTTGGACCAGGTAACTATTTGCTAATGGGGGAGGCAGCAGAGCTGGCATGAATGCGGGGAGGAGAGGAATCAGAAGCCTCCTGCTTTAAGTCAGGCCAGACCTGGCTGTATTTTCCCTCCCAGGGGACTGGGCGAGCTGAGCGTGATGGCGGGTTTGGGACCTCTGTTGGAAGTGCAAACCAGTGGATGGGTTTGCTGTGGGGAGGGAGGCAAAGGGAGGCATCAAAGATGACACCTGGGTCATGAATACAGCAACGGTGCAGAGTGGAAGAATCACAACTTCAGATGTAAATATCCTGTGAGACACTGACGGGGAAAGAGCGATGGAGCAGTGGGGTGTGCACATGAGTAGAGTGGGGAGGTCCTGTTGGGACACACACTGCTAGCAGTCACTGATGCAAGTGCGTTTCGACACACAGAGAGGCAGGCGAGCTCCTACAAAGAGAGTGCAGGCTGAAGACTGTTGACATTCTGTGTGAAGTTCAGGGTATAAGGGACGATCTGATCTGAAAATGCATCATGAGCACTGCATAAACAAGCCTGGTGAGTATTGGAATTTTACCCAGGGAATTAAGGCAAAGAGTACCTGGCAATGGGTGTAGGGTGATGGTGAAAGACCGAGGCGCATACTGCACGCAAGGGGGAGTCACGGGGAGGAACGCAGCATGGGGAGATGAGGGAGATGCTGGCCAAGTCTACGTTTACAGCAAGATTCTACCACAGGAACAGCCTTGAACGCTGTCCAGATGTGTGGTAGGGTCGCTTAGACAGATCTCATGCAGAGGAATAGCAAAGCGAGTGGCAGAGGTGCGAGGTCTGGGAATCAGGAGTGCAGGTTGGGACCATCAGCTGCTGCAGAGGGAGTTCGCAAGCTTAACACAAACGGGTTCGTGCCCAATGTGCTTCTTGCCCCTGGAACTGAGCTCATCATTCTGAACTCCCCTAGAGTGTCCTCCCAGGTAGTAAAATGGATAATTTTTCAATATTAATTCTGTTACAATCTGATACAACATTTAGCACGTCCGCCAGCTCTGCATTGCCTGTTGTATGGGGCCGAGAGGGCGGTCAGAACACACACCTGAACGACAACCCAAAACGGCCCAGCTACTGCGTAGTGTCCTCCTTTTAAATCTGAGTATTTATTTACTACCTATTTTCTGAAATGTGAAGATAAAGGGATGCCCCACTGGTATCAAAGACAAGATGCATCTTTTAAAGTATGGAGAATCAACTAATTCGGGTGAGTCAAAGAAACCTGAGGAATAACAATAATGCACTGTTGCAAAAGTGCACACGTTAAGAGAGACCACGGATGTTCAACAATTGAGAGACCCTTTCAAAATTAAACTTTAATGTTCACTCTAAGGAGATGCATTTGTACTTAGTTTCCCAAATTCTGCAATTATCTAAAGAGGAATTCCTAAAGGCGAATCCAATGAAAGATTTTGTATGTATGACCACAGTGTTGTTCGTTTTTGCATGAGAACATATTTAGTAGTGAAAGTGTTGAAAGGGAGGCCATGGGCGACAAGAATAGACACTCTGAACCCACATTCCTTGTCTTAAGAATTTAAATTCATGCTCAAAATGTCTTGCATTAAAGAAGGAAAAGTGAAGCCTGTCCTATCCCAAAACTGAAGGCTGTCAGAGGCAAAATGAGTAATAACATAACCGGATGGTTCCTTAAGTATGTCGAGTCCTGGCTTTCCTACAACTGCAGAAAACTAGCTGGCTCGGAGACCAATTGTTTTCTCTTCAAAATGGAACCACTGAGATGAAGCCCTACATTAAAGGAAGTCCCAGACCTTCCCTTCTGGCTCATCAGGCAATAGAAAAGGCAGCCTCCAGGCCCTCGGGGACTGTGTTGTATCTGAGTCACCGCCGGGCTTTCAGAGGGGGTCATCCTGAAAATAGGAAAGGTCTGCATTTCCCTGTAGAATTTCCAAAGTGGTCCTAGGGGATGTTTCTGGCTCTGGACCAAAGGTTCAGGACAAAGGAAGGAAAGACAGCAGGGCACACAAGCTCAGTGTAAAAAGTAAGACTCTCTGAGACAAGAGATTGCCTCCAGATTTAAGGAAGCCAATGACTAAAACAAACCTGGAATTTTAAAATCCTATCTTTAGGGGTGAACATTGATTTCATTAAAGGGTAGCTTTTCTCATGTTTATGTTATGATTGTGTACAATTACAGATCCTTGAAAAGCCTTTCCTAAGATATTTATCTAGTTAAGCACATAAACCAATGAATTCCTGAAAAACAGTCATTTACTGCTCCACATTTAATCTTCTGAGAAAATACAAATATGTTGTATGGGGTTTTACTCACTTAAAAGGCAGTTTGGGTTGTATTCTGAGTGTACCTTGTGACTGATACTTTCTCTCTCCCTTTTTTTCAAATCTCCCACTTCTCTTCATTCATTGTGCCCATCCCCTAACCCACCTCCTCACTGGCAAAAATCAGTTTGTTCTCTGTAATTTATACGTCGAGTTCTGCCTTTTGTTTATTCATTTATTTCGGGTTGTTTTTTTTTTTTTAGACTCCATATATAAGTGAAATCATGGTATTTGTCTTTCTCAGTCTAACTTATTTCACTCAGCATAAAACTCTCTACCTCCATTCATGTTGTTGCAAATGACAAGATTTCATTCTTTTTTATGGCTGAGTAATCTTCCAGGGCATATAACTACCACATCTTCTTTATCTGTTCATCCATGAATGAATTCTTCAGTTGCTAACCATATTTTGGCTATTGTACATAATGGTTCAATAAACATAGGGGTGCACAAATCCTTTCAAATTAGTGTTTTTGTTTTCTTTGGGTAAATACCCAGTAATGAAACTACTGGATCATATGTTTCTATTTTTAATTTTTTTGAAGAACCTCCATACTGTTTCCACAGTGGCTATACCAACTTGCATTCCCAAAACAGTGAATAAGGGTTCATTTTTCTTCACATCCTCACTAATGCTTGTCATTTCTTGTCTTTTTTATGGTAGCCATTCTGACAGGTATGAGGCGATATCTCATTATGGTTTTGATTTGCATTTACCTAGTGATCAGTGATGTTGAGCATCTTTCCATGGGTCTCTTGGCCATCTCTATGTCTTCTTTGGAAAAATGTCTATTCAGGTCCTCTGCCCATTTTCTAATTGAGTTATTAGTGGGGTTGTGTTTGTTTTGGTGCTGAGTAGTGAAAGTCCTTTATATATTTTGGATATTAACTCCTTATTGTATATGCCATTTACAAATATATTATTCAAATCAGTAGATTGCATTGTCATTTTGTTGATGGTCCCCTTTACTGTGCAAAAGGTTTTTTTTTTTTTATTTTGGTGTAATCCCAATAGTTTATTTTTGCTTTTTGTTTCCTTTGCCTGAGGAGACAAATCTAGAAAAATGTTGCTACAGCCAATGTCAAAACAATTACTGCCTGTGCTCTCTTCTGGGATTTTTATGGTTTCAGGTCCCACCTTTAGGTATTTAATCCATCTTGAGTTTATTTTTGTGGATGGTGGAACAAAGTTGTCCAGTTTCATTCTTCTGCATGTAGCTGTCCAGTTTCCCCAACACCATTTGCTGAAGGTTATCTTGCCCATTGTATATTCTTTTTTTTTTTTTTAAAGATTTTATTTATTTATTTGACAGAGATAGAGACAGTCAGTGAGAGAGGGGACAAGCAGGGGGAGTGGGAGAGGAAGAAGCAGGCTCCCAGCAGAGAAGCCTGACGTGGGGCTCAATCCCGTAACGCTGGGATCACGCCCTGAGCCGAAGGCAGACGCTTAACCGCTGTGCCACCCAGGCGCCCCTTGCCCATTGTATATTCTTGTGTTATTTGTCATGGTGATACTACCTTGTGACTGATATCATTGACATATTTAATGGTGGCATGTGTCTCAGGTAAATGATTCTACCAAAGTCACCCTGCAGTTCTAAAAGTTTTCAATTATTTCAATTGTATCAATAATTGCAGAGGAAAAGCCTCAACTGAAATTAATTTCGATGCATGAGCCGATACATCGAGCCAAAGGGATGGGCAGTGATGAAATATCTGGCAATTACTTTTCCCTCCCCCTTCTTCATCTTAATTAATTGAGTGAATTAATCATAAATGCATCATTCATGAGTTTGTGCTCACTAATTACCATAAAGTAGTGAGGTTGGCAATGATCACACCCTTTGGTAATTACCTAAAGAGTTAAAAACACGTCCACACAAAACCTACACATGGCTGTTTATAGCAGCTTTACCCATTATTGTCAAAATTTGGAAGCAACCAAGATGCCCTTCAGCAGATGGATAGATAAATCAGCTGTAGCACATAACATTCCAGATTACGGAATATTATTCAGTGCTAAAAAAATGAGCTATCGTAGTATGAAAATACCTGGAAAAGTCTTAAGTGCATATTACCAGGGGAAAGAAGCCAATGTGAAAGGCTACATAAAGTGTGATCCCAACTGTATGACCTTCTGGGAAAGCCAAAATGATGGAGACAGGAAAACAATCAGAGAATGGGGAGAGGGGTGAATAGGTAGAGCACAGGGGATTTTTAAAGCGGTGAAAATACTCTGTACTATAATGATACATAAATGTCATTACACATGTTCCAAATCCATAGAACATACAACACCAAGAGTGACCCTGATGTAAACTATAAACTTTGGGTGATTGTGAACAAATGTACCATTTGATGGGGGTATTGACAGTGGTAGAGGCTGTGCACACGTTGGGGCGGGGATGTAGGAAATCTCTGTACCTTCCTCTATATTTTGCTGTGAACTTAAAACTGATAATAAAGACAAAAATTAAATTGATTAAATATGTAAAAAAAAAAAAAGGCTATACTTGCCCTCAGTGAGCCCTGCACTCCATTCTTTCTACTGTGTTTATCATTATATCTTAGCACTTAGTGCCTCTCAGTAAATAATTGCTGATTGAATGAATCAACTGTGGTGGGAAAAGGGTAGTACATTAAACATTTGTTTTCTCTCTTGTAGTGCACAGAAGTTGGAATCAGAACAGGACTACAGTCTGAGCTATTCTAAAATTCTTTGACACTGGAGCACTAATTTGTATTTGCCTCAGTGGACTCGTATATATAATGAGACAGGACTACAACTCACTTCCCACCATGGCTACAAGAAGCAAACACAGCACCCATGAAAAGAGGTACAGATGAATGCTAGACATTGAAGCCTTATCAGAAGTAGTAGTAATCATTCTTGCTGATTAAGAAAGATTTAAATTCCCTTTGTAATAATTATGGCTCCCGGTGGAATCAAATTCAAATCAAAGACACAGTAAATTAGAAGAATATTCAGTGTAATATGATTCTAGTAATGCCCTAAACTTATCTTAGGGAGGAACTAATCCTGAACACAGGAATCAAGTACCAAAATTTTTTTAGAAATATTTTCTCTGCTACATACAAGATATTTTGCCCTTAGAAGGAAGCAACAACATGCAATACAAGATTAAGAATTGAAATTTAAAAAAAATAAGTAGCTATCAATTCTGGATAAATACAGACATTAGTTTCAGCATGACTAAAAATTTTGTGGTCAAGCCACATCTGCCCAGTATATTGTTTTGTACAATGTGCTATTACAATGGTAACTTTGTCCCTATCATGAGAATTCATCAATGAAAGTTTGAAAGAAAGCATAATTGAAAGGTTACGTTTATTTGCCATCCAAACATGGGATGTTCTTTTTCTTGACAACTTGTCAATCAGATGGTACTGTGCTCCATAAAGCAATGATTCCTCTGTGGCTGTGTAATTTCTGTCCAAGCACATATAATGCCCATTGAAAGATGTTGTTAAATAAGAAATCTCAACTACAAAGGCAGAATTAAGATACTCTTTCACTAATCAGATTTCACATAAAACCCTCAAAAATTGGAATAATATGTTTTACAGCTTCAGAATGAAGCTAATTTCAACACAATTCTATACACATACTTTGAATAGAATCTAATTATATTAAAATAAATACAATGTGTTTCAAATGTAATGGCATTTCAGAACAAAACAAAAGAAATTCTGAACAAAGCCCCTCGTAAGAAATCATTCCAAGAAATAGTGTATATCTCACAATACTCATAATCTTACTTCCTTTTCTCTACAAAATTTAATTGCTCTTAAAAAACTGGTGTATCATTTAATCAGGGTCATATACCATGAAATGGGATACATGTATCATATACTGTTATGCTTTGAAAGTTGTCTAGTTTCTCTGCTTGATTTTTAGTACAGTTGTTCAGCTATGAAGCCACCCACCAACACCAGAGAAAGCAGACCGAGGAATGGCTGGATTGGGACATAAAGGTTGGAAACAACACCCTTTAGAAGAAAGGCTCAAAAGTGAAGGTGGTGATATGCCCAGTATTCCTGATGGTGGCTATCAATTTTCCTCACTGTAGTTGCTCTCCTAAATTCTGTCCACACGGTAACACCTGCTTGTTAACGGTCCCCATTTTTCAGACACCATTGCAACTAAAATCATCACTAACAGGAAAGGAATATTAGGGGAAAAAGTCTCTTCATTTCTAAGGTTGTGTTATCAATACCTTCCTCCATTCATTTATTCATATCTAAGAATTTGAGAAGCAACTATGGGGTAGAACTTGTATTAGGGGCTAGAACCTAATAGAGAAAATAAGTTAAAACTGGTTCATGGTTTTCAAAGAGATGAGGATGCAAATGAATTCTGTTAACTATTCACAACCCCATGATCTGTATCCAAAGCTGAGGTAAGAGCTAGGGATGCAAAGATAAATAAAATATGGGTGTAGGTATCAAAGAGCAGAGCATCTAGAAGAGGAGACAGGCCTTTGCTATATTTTTATACAAAAGTAGAAGTATGTCCTGGTATAAAAGGGGAATGAATAACATTGATTTAGGGATCTATGGAATATTTTTTAGAGAGCTCAAATCTGTGTATCAATGGCAAGGAAAGATTCCCAGCTGATACGGGACAATCTTCAAGAATAGCACAAGCAAAGATAAGGATGTATGCAACAGGTCCCTTCTTATTTATTCTAGACCTTATTTCATTAAGGTTTCTTTTTTTTTCTTCTTTTTTAATCATCTCTGATACCCCTGGCTCCTTTCTTTCTGCCCACAAATCTACACATCTTAGTTACCTAAAAAACAAAACAAAACAAAACAAAACAAAACAAAAAAACAAACAAAAAAAAACACACAGGGTTCTCTGGGTGGCTCAGTCCACTGAGCTGCCAACTCTTGGTTTCGGCTTAGGTCACGATCTCAGGGTCCTGAGATGGAGCCCTGCGTTGGGCTCTGTGCTCCAGGAGGCATTTGTTTCCCTTCTCCCTTTCCCTCTCCCCCTCTCCCCACTAATGCACGCTCACTGGATCTCCCTCCCCCTCTCTCTGGAATAACTACCTAACTAAATAAATAAATACCAAAAACAAAACAAACAAACAAACAAAAACACACACAGTCGCGAAATCAACTTTCACTCTTTGTGCTTCCGACCTTTCTGTTGTTTTCACCTCTTTTCTTATAATCCCTATCAAATTACTTGAAGGAGCTAAACTCACTCCCTCCCTTCTTGAACACCTAGTCACTCATTAAACCAGCAGTCAAGCTTCAACTCCTACTACTACTTACCTGAAGCTGCTTTCTAGAGTGGCACCTGTGACCACCCATTTCTTACCCACCACACCTGACGCTCTGCCAGTCCTCTTCTTCTGTTCTCTGCACCCTACAATGCTATTTGCTATACTTTGTGGCACTAAGAACATCTTTGTTAACAAATTTAAGTATAGTTTGGAATAAGTTATGGCATATATTAATCAATCATCAATCAATCCCTTCATTCATTCTTTCTTCAAAGTCATCCTCAAATAGTTTTCTTAAATACTTCCCTGGGTTTTCTATAAACCACTGCAATCTGCTAATTAAAAAAAACAAACAAAAACAAAACAAAACAAAGTAAAACAAAAACAATGACAAAATAACCCTTCTCTTATTTCTCTCCCAGACCGTATTTGCTGTCTTTATTTCCTAAAAGAAAGCTCTTTCAGTTACTCCCTCAGCCTTCCCCTTGTCAGGATACTATTGTGAAAATCATTGCAAAATCCTGCTTGTGCCCATAGCTCACCCCCTTTGAACATCCTTCTTCTCCACCTGTTCAAGTTCTGCTTATACTCTGAGAATCAGGTCAGGTGGATCCTATTAACGAAGCCTTTTCTGATGAAACCACTGCATAAGGATATTTCCTCCTTTAAATTCTTAAAACTTTCATTGAAACTGTGGCACTCATTCATTTTCATTCTTGTTTTGTTACGTTATAAGACCGACTGTGTGCAATGTGGTACAGCAGAGGTCTTGGGCTAATTCATGGCTTACCTGGTACTTTGTGCCTGTTAATGGGAGACACCCCCCACCCCGTGCTCAGCCCCCAGCCAAGCACTATTCCACTCCACTATGGATTTCACTAGACACCTCACTAAGTGGGATCACGCAGTGCCAGCTTCCCTGTCACTTCTTTCAGCTAGTGTCATGTCCTCAGGCTTCCTCCAATATTGTACCTCAGTCAACAATACTGTTACACGCCTGAAAATTTGTAAAGTGGACAGAGCTCATTGTAAGTCTTTTAACTACAATAAAAAAATAAAATAAGATACAAGTAGAAATCAGGTCAACTTTGAGGAACATGACCAACATAATCGATAAAGACTTTTCCTTGAAAAAACCAATAAAGACTTTTCCTACTCAATAGAGTAAGGAAGTACTTCAGATTCAGAGAGATCTAGGTTAATCCAGACTCTTCCATGTACTAGCTTTCCAATACTGAACAAATTGCATTCTTCATTCCATCCTTGGTTCTTATATGTGTAAAAGGAGGCATACTAACTACTGCCTTGGTTTACAGGGAGGATTAGAGGATTAGATAGTGCTTACTATGCCGTTGGAACTCAGGAGGCATGCAACAATCTAGTCCCATATCTTCTCTACATCTTCTTAGTATCTTTTACCAAAGGAAACATTTACTAAAAGGAAGCCTACTGACCATCTACATTTTAGGATCATGCTCCTGCCCTCCATTGCCCTCCACCTTCCTGTGCTCTCACCCAGCCATCTACTCTGTGACCTTGCAGGGAAGCAGCAAATTCACTCATCCCTTGAACTTCAGAATGTGCCTTACTCTTGCTAAGCCTCAGACTCATCAACTGTAAAATGGATTAAAAACGTTGATCCCAGAGTGCCTGGGTGGCTCAGTTGGGTTAAGCATCTGACTCTTGAATTTGGCTCAGGTCATGATCTCAGGGTCATGAGATCGAGCTTCACCACAGGCTTGTGCTCAGCATGGATTCTGCAGGGGATTCCCACCCTCTCCCTCTTCCCCACCCCTGCTCTCTCTCTCAATCTCTCTCTCTCAAATAAATAAATCAGTCACTAAAAAATGTTGATCCCACAGTATAGTTCAGGGATCAAATGATAGAATATATAAAGAGATTAGTAGGGGCACCTGTGTGGCTCAGTCAGTGAAGCATCTGCCTTCGGCTCAGGTCAGGATCCCAGGGTCCTGGGATCAAGCCCTGCATCAGGCTCCCTGCTCAGCAAGGACTCCACTTGTTCCTTCCCCTCTGTCCCTCCCCCAGCTTGTGCTCTCTCTCTCTCTCACACACACGAATAAAATCATTTAAAAAATAGAGATTAGTATATTCTGTCAGATAGTAAACACTCAAAATATAGTTTTAATGGCAATGATGGTGGTAAAAACAATCATGATTTTGATGATGGAAAACATGGTTTGCAATTGTGAGATAGGAGTATCCTTTTTTTACAAACAACTCTACATTGTTATCCTGCATAGATGTAGGGGACTGCATAAATAAAGCCTTCAAATCTTGCATAGGGCCAAAAAAGGAATTAGAAACAAAGATAAGTTGTAAGAGCAAGAGTCTCAGAGATTTAAAAAGAATTTAGAAATATTCCTTTACATTAGAAAGTAAGCACATTTAGAAGAAAAATTAGTACATGTGAAGAAAGAAATATTAAGAGCTCAGAGCATTCTCTGCAATTATGCTATCAGCACAATACTGAAATCTGAACTTCGGAGTGTCTAAAAGTCATTTGATGCCTAGTAAATTTTATAATTGCAGAATGATGCAGAGGCAGAGAAAGCAAGACAGAGAGCTCAGATGTGAGCTGGAGCAAGGGCAAGACCCCTCACCTGGCTATTACTGACTTATTCATTTACCATTAAGTACTTTATTTTAAAGGACTTGATGGTTAACATAAGAACCACTCCATACTCTTTCTATGAATCAGTGTATATATCTATGTGCCTATATATGTGTGTATTCTTATTTTATTTATCCTTTTTTTCATTCCTTTAATTTTACCCAATTCATCTCTTTGGTGTTCCCCTAAAGTTCCATGTTAAAGAGCCTTCCTTGTACTGTGAAGGGAGGGCAGCCAAACCAGGTGGATCTAACCCACACTGCAATTTGTCTGGTTCCCTGGCACACAATTCTGCTGGGATCCATCAGCTGGGAACACACTTCCACCCACCACACAGTCATCTTGCCACTGAGGTGACAGAGCAACAGGTCACCAATCTGCAGCCTTCTTGTTCTGTAGCACAAAATATACAGACTAGGATACAAATATACAAATAAATGGATAAGTAAGGAGGTCCTTAATTTTATAAAAGTACATTTAAAAAGGCCTCAGCCCAGTGGACAGGAAGACATTTAATAGTGCGTTGGATCATTTAAAAAGACTTTCTCAAGAAATAAATAAATCAAGAAAGTCTTCCTCGACCCAAAAAACAAAGAATCCAGTCAAGAAATGGGCAGAAGACATGAACAGACGTGTCTGCAAAGAAGACATACAGATGACCAACAAACACATGAAAAAGTGCTCAACATCACTCATCATCAGGAAAATACAAATCAAAACAACAATGAGATACCAACTCACACCAGTCAGAATGGCTAATATTAACAAGTCAGGAAATGACAGATGTTGGTGAGGATGCAGAGAAGGGGGAACCGTCTTACACTGTTGGTGGGAACGCAAACTGGTGCAGACACTGTGGAAAACAGAATGAAGCTTCTTCAACAATACAACTACTCTATGACCCAGCAATTGCACTACTAGGTATTTATACCAAATATACAAAGGTAATGATCCAAAGGGGAACCTGCACCCCAGTGTTTATAGCAGCAATGTCCACAATATCCAAACTATGGAAAAAGCTTGGATGTCCATCGACAGTTGAATGGATAAAGATGTGGTCTATATATACAATGGACTATGATGCAGCCACCAAAAAATTGAAATCTTGCCATTTGCAATGACGTGGATGGAATTAGAGGGTATTATGTTAAGCGAAATAAGTCAATCAGAGAAAGACAATTAATCATATGATCTCACTGATATGTGGAATTTAAGAAACAAAACAGAGGATCATAGGGGAAGAGAGGAAAAAATGAAACAAGACAAAACCAGAGAGGAAGACAAACCATAAGACAGTCTTAGTCATAGGAAACAAACTGAAGGTTGCTGGAGGAGGGGGAGGTGGAGGGATGGGGTAACTGGGTGATGGACATTGGGGAGGGTAAGTGTTGTAATGAGCACTGGGTGTTACATAAGACTGATGAATCACTGACCTGTACCCCTGAAACCAATAGTACATTATACGTTAATTAATTGAACTTAAATTTAAAAAAAAATGTCTTCCTNGATGAATCACTGACCTGTACCCCTGAAACCAATAGTACATTATACGTTAATTAATTGAACTTAAATTTAAAACAAATGTCTTCCGCAATATGATTTTGACTATCTGATAGGGACAGGAACCTAGTGACGAAGTTACCAAACCTGATCCCACAGGAGAAGAGTGACCAGAGCTGCAGCTCTATGAAAGGTTGGTGTTGGATGGCAGCTGCTTGGAACAGCAGCCTGTAAGTCCAAAGAGGATGAAGAATTACTTACTCTGAGCATCTTTTCAATTGAATCTGAACATTCCAATTGCTATTACCCATCATCTTGTCCATAGCCACTATCTGTCCTAATAACACACAGCCCTTTCTTAATGAACCCGTTATTAGCGGTTTTAACATGGGCGGGGCGACTCTCGAATCACATCCTCTTGGGAACTGGTGACCGACCTTTGCCATGAGTCTCCCTGGCAATGCCTTCATGATTACTGTTTTCAGATATGTAGAATCTCTAAGTGAACCCTCTGATCTTAGAAAATTCCACTCATTTTTTTCTTCTCTTTTTTTCCCTAAATGAATACTCTTGGGGAAAAAAATCACTCAGATCACATAAATGGTTTCTTGGTTTTCTTTTTCTGTATTAAATGACTTGTTTCTCTCTTTTTGAGTTTAGGACCAGTGCTGCTTGCCCTTCTGTGATCTTTTGTTTTTAGCTATGTTATAATTTACACATTATAAGGAGGATTAGCAAAATCATAACCTTAGCATTTTCTATTCATTTTAAAGATACACACATATATACATTTCTTTTTTTTTTCCTTTTTTTCTGACAAGAGAAACTTGACATTGCTAATTTCCTGAGGTTAACCCCTGTGGAAAATGCCCTCCCTGATTCTGTCATAATACATTTAAGGAAGTCCTTGGTCAATTTCAGGCAGATATGAAATCTGTCAGTTGAGAAGTAAAATTCTTTGAAAACATAATGACAGCTGGGAGGCTTATGACCAGTGAGATGTCAGCTTATCATGAGGGGGTCATACCAAAGACTGAGAGACTTCAACCCAACTTAACTCATATCCACTTAAATGCCTCTCACTCCTGGTCTCTCCCAAATTTAAGTAATCCAATATTCAGGACTAATGATGTTCTTCTAAAAGGCATCTAAATGTCTTTGACAAGATACTGTGGAACAGATATTTTTTTTTCTTTTTTTTTCTTTAAAGATTTTATTTATTTATTTTAGAGAGAGCTAGAGAGAGAGCATGAGTTGGGGGGGGGCGAAGGAGAGAATCCCAAGCAGACTACCTGCTGAGTGAAGAACCTGATGAGGGGCTCAATCCCAGGACCGTGAGTTCATGACCAGGGCCAAAATCGAAAGTCAGATGCTTAACTGACTGAAGCACCCAAGAACCTCAGAAGAGATTTTCGTAATTCTAATTAGTCCATAACAGCAATGAAGACCAATTTTCCCTTCATCATCTATACACTTTCTTCCTTGATATTCTGACTGATATCAAGAGGGAATTCAGCTCAAGAGTCAGTGTCTTCAACTTGATATTTTAAAAGTTATAACAAAATGTTGACTGTCAGAGTTACTAATTTAGTTTAAAAATAAATGAGAAATTCCCTAACAATTTTAACAGATGTACAGCCAGCAAATAAAATATTCATATTCTAAACTTTTTATTCTTTGGCATTGTCAGTCGGCCAAATTGGTTAGAAAGCTGTGTCATGAGGTCATGCCCTTGGGGTATGAGTTCCAAAAACATCAATGAAATGGCTTCTCTCTCTTAACACCAGATAACATTTTGTAGAAGTGAGCTAATGTGTGGTTAGATCAGCACAGAACCACTAAACAATGCCTATAAGATATATATCTATATATATATATATAGAGAGAGAGAGAGAGAGAGAGAGAACTTGCATCTATATTCTCCAAATCAGTGCCAACTTGGTTTCAAATCTAGTTCTCCTGTTATTATCAGCTAAATTCTTCACTTCTATGTTTCACCTTCTTCCTCTATAAAAAGTGGCGTAACACCTTATGCATGATAATTTAAAAGAGAGAGAGAAGAGAGAAAGGGAAAGAAAATAAATTTTTGGAGATGATGGACATGTTCATAGCTTTGATGGTGGTGATGGTTGCACAGGTGTAAACTTATCCCCAAACTCATCAAGTTTATACATGAAAAACTATGTATGGCTTCTTATATGTCAATCATATCCAATAAAGTGTTTTAAAATTTTTAAAAGATTAAATATTATAAACATAAAAAGTTATTACATCTCTAAGAACTCTACATATTGGACATATTTAGTCTTTGATCCATATATTAGGTGTTTTAGATATATATAATCTTAATCTTTAAATTCCATTGGACACGTGATATTTCAAATTCTTGCAACATGATCAGAAAGTGAAGTGAACGTTCAGTGAACAATCACGACATGAGCTTCCTAATCTGGGTATGATAGTAAAACAAGCCAACGCTTCCAGGTTACCAATCACTTCCTTCACAAGAGAATGGCTGAAAGGAGCAAGAACATGATTACCGCTTCATAAAATGATCTCCTTCCCTGGCAGTGCTGTCTGTTGCAGGATCTTTCGTGATGGAAGTCTGTTCTCTCCATTCTCCCAACCCCAGAAAGCTTTGGTGTCTCAGCCGCAATGTTCCCTTCTCTGCCCCAGCCCCACGTGGAACTCTCTGCTGTTGGATCGTCTGTACTCTGTGCATTTTCCTCGCCAGCTCCTGAACCCAGCCTGTCCTTCCCTCCAGTCTTCCACGAATGCATGACACTTGCCATTCAAAGCACATGAACTGAAATGTCATCTCCTTAGTAAAGACGGACCTGACCCGCACAGCCAGAATTGATTCAGGTAGAAGTCATTACTTATGATTTTATTTGGTATTTAGTTCATTCTCCGGTGTCATGGCTTATGACGATGATGGTGGTGATGATGATGATTTACCAAATCCTTCTTCCTTTTCGGGTCTAAGCACCCAAGTTCGAGAGTTAATGTTTATAGATTTCAGCTTCTTTAAGAATAATAGCCTATTAGGGTGCGCATGGTTGTGTTACGCACACACACACACACACACACACACACACACTGTAACAGAGCCTGACTCCGGTTTTGACATTTAACTACTGACAGCTTTCAATCCTCACCATCTCTCTTCACCTTCTGCCCTACATCTCCACAAACTGTTAAGAAATCCTGAATGCTCGCTCCATTGGTGGGAAGATTCAGACCATACAAGCCCCTGCCTGCACAGTGGAAGTCTCTCCTGACCCCATCCCCAGACACAAAATCCCCCAGAATAGTGTCCCATCCTGTCCTTTAAGCCATTTTTGGACCAGTTTATGATGCCTGTGCTGTTCTCTTCAAAGACCTCGATTCCGTGAACAGGAAAGTTTTCCAGCCCCTCTGGGGAACATCATCAGTCTGGACACGCAAACCAAGCCTCCTGCATCCACGGGGTGGTTACAATATCCAAACGCACACACATGTGCATGTGCACCCACACATAGGATGACACATACGCTGAGTTCCTTCAATTCTACCCAATCCCCTTCTCTGTCAGAGGCTGAGACCCCCTGCACACCTTCAAATGCCCAGCTTCTCAAAGAAGCCATTTTCTGTTGAGACATTAATATAGGAATGAATCAAATAATTGCACGAGGAAAATTTGAACCAGAGTGCCTGGGATGAGGCTGGTCTGTCATGCTTGGAAAGAGCTGAGCAAAAGAACAGTCAACAAGCAGCATTGTGGGTTGGTTTTGCATGAGAACCGCCCCTGTCCCGAGAGTAACTAGGTCAACAGTTCCTAGGCCAGAGGAAAACACAATCCAACTCCAGGTTCCTGGAGACTGTTGGCTGTTTGGTGACCTTTACAGAGAACGTCTTTAAATGTTTCCTTTAGATCAAAGCCTCGGAGTGCTTAGCCTTACATTGTTACTTTTTTTTTTTCTTTTGCCTCCATTAAGATCAATCCCATAGTGAGTGAGAATTGTAGAACAGTAGTTTAAACATGTTTTCTCATAGCTGCTGTGATCCTGCCAATTCTATCATAATAGAACACTTTCACATGGAAAAAAGAAAGGCAATTCAATTAAAAACTACATTATAGAAATGCTAAGGGTCCAATTTCAACTCAGGATGGCAATGAAATTTAAAGTAAAGACAGCAAGTATGTGCTTTAATGCACTCTTAGCTCCCTGGATATAATACACAATCACCAATAATGTAGGACTGAAAATCACATGTCCATCGTGCTGGTTCAGATATATATCCCAAGTTGCATGCCAAGGGCAAAAACAGCTCATATTAATGACAAGGGGAACCCTCTGTATCCATTGAGAACCACATTTAATTATAAGGATGGAATTTTAATTTTCACTTCATTTCATTGCTTGTGTGACTTTAAGTTAATCCTGTAATACTTTTGGAATGCTTTCTCCTAGTGAGTTTATATATACTTTTAAACTGTGTGTAAAAAACTGGTTTATAGAAAAACGTGTTGGGAAAAAAGCATAGGTATGAAATTTATTATTTATGTGTTCACTCATTCAATAAACACTTATTGAGTCTGACTATGTGTGAGGGAGGGTGACAGACCTTAGGAAGCTTACTTTCTAGGGGGAACAGACAGACAGCAAGAAACAAGCCTGATCAACAAGCCCAGGTACAAAATCAACCGCAACTTTCTGCGTCTTAGCAGGACAAAAGCATACTAGTCACTCAGACTACGTCTCTGAAGCAATGAAGATTACTTCCATCCAGTTCCTCAGGCACGCAGTCCGCTGAGGCCTGGACTTTGTGGCCTGACCCTCTGAGCATCTTGCCGCTATAAGCAGAAGAGCAAACTGTATAGCCCGGTGCCAAATCTTCCATGCTCCAGCACAGAAGAGAAACACTGTACTCTGCCTTTATCCTCCGATCACAAGCAGTCACCAGGCCCTGCTTAACTGCAAGAAATGTGCGGCAGCAGAAAACATTTGGGGTGTAGCACTCACTCTTTTGCATCAGGGCAGGCCAGACACATAGGGGTGCCGGGCAGAGAGAGGGAGAGCTGGTGAGAAGTTTCTGAGGCGGGAGTGTGCCTGTGGGACTGAGAAAAAGGGATGGTCCCAATTTATCACGTGCACACTAGTGAGAGTAGACATTCTTCATCTGTGCTGCATGGACACTTACGAGTCCCCGAGGGGGCCTTCTAGGTTAGAGGAGTGACCCCTGAACTTGAATGTGATAAGCCGAAATTCTAATGTATGTGCTTCTGACAGTGGGAAAAAGATGTTGTAGCTTCCTTAAGATTCTAGAATAAGGGATCCGTGATACCTAAATTTTATTTTTAAAAAATAAAAATAGAACACTATATCAGATAATTGCTGCATAACTGCTTTGGTAAATATTATACAGGGTGCCTCAGTCAGTAAGTATCTGCCTTCGGCTCAGGTCATGATCCCAGGGTCCTCGGATCGAGCCCTGCATCAGGCTCCCTGCTCAACGGGGCATCTGCTTCTCTCTCCCCCTCTGCTACAACCTCTGCTTGTGCTCGCTCACTAGCTCAGTGTCAAATAAATAAAATCTTTAAAAAAATACCAAAGATGTCTTAAAGTATATAAATTATATAATTTAACAAGCAAAAAAATATATATTGTCAGTTTCACTCTTTCTACTTTGCTCTAGACTAGCTCTGGTCAACAGGAATATGATGCAAGTCAGTTATGAAATCTAGAATTTTATGGAAGCCGCACTTAGCAGTTGAAAATAAACAGATGAAATCAATCTTAATAATACATTTTATTTGCTGGAACACATCTAAAGTATGATTTTGATGGGGATTCGACATAAAAATACTCAGTGAGATCAAAATCTAGTGTAGATTTTCCTGTAGGGCACCTCTCAGGTGGGACTACCCACCACTCTCCCAGGCACAGCCCTGCTGTCGAGGGGCTACCATCTCCCAGAACTCAGTTCTAAGCCAACAGGCATCACCCAAAGTCAGAGCTCAGAAATGTCGCCCTCTGTTCAGTTCAAATACACATGAATATTTAAAAACAAAAATAAAAACAATGAGTAAAAATCTAAAGAGGCTGTGCCTGCCTCTCAGTATCGCATGGGAAGCTCCAGTTCAGAGATTCGACCGTGGAGCCTTACATACCCGCAGAGATTTTGTTACCCTTTGTCATATAACCAACCACACTGCCCTTCTCTGAAGGAAGCGTCTCTGTAGATTAAACACAAAGGTGGGAATAAGAACAGCCATAATGAGTGGTAAGCAAGCATTCATGCGACTAAGTATTTCACACACAGTCTCAACCAGCTCTTACAGGTGCACAATTCCTACTCCGCATTTGGAGAAAAGAAAGGCAGCACAGACTGTGAGTAAGTCGTGCGCTGTTGCATAGCTGGAACCACCGGGTGCGGGAAAGGGAACCCGGTTCTGGCCCGCTCGAAGCTTTCAACATGCTGCACGGCTCTCCTCAAACCTTCCTACAATCAAGAGGACTTCCATTCAGAGTAAAACTTACGCAAACAACCTACAGAGGATAAAGTCCTTTCTGTATGAAAATCACTCCCCACGCAGTAGAAAATGCCTTGATGCAGGTCTTTTCTCCTAAGATTTTCTTTAAAGTGCTGGATAATGATAACAAGTGACAAGGATATTTCATACATCTCAAGTTCCTGCGTGCACAACTTATCAATATCCGGGCTAATTCTTCAGCTACAAAGTAGCACCTGCTGACTTCCAATTACAAGCGACTATTTTATGAATAGCTGGGAGTATCAATGACTCCAACTGCACGTACATTGAGCACACACCGAAAGCTCATTTGAAGTCACAATCCATCATCTGTGTCCAACGTGACAGGCAACCCTTGCAGCAAACACGCTCTGTGTCAGATGCTGCAATTAAAACCACAGGCGCCACGCTGCGTCACGTGACCGCACATCGCTCCCTGCCACCTGCTGCTTATAACTGATGCGCAATCTGATAATGGTTTATTAGAAGGAGACCAGGCGCACACGTCCTCAAATGCAAATAATATTACTCACTAGTCTTCCTAGATCCTAACTTAAAAAAACAGCATTCTCATCAAATGTCTGTATACTAGGGACTGCAAATTGCCGTGCAAACAGCGATGACCAGGAAAATCAGAGAAGGAGACACTGGAGAAAAGTGGGAAGAAAGGGGACAGGGGAGGGCGAGGGGAGGGGAGGGGAGAGACACCCCCCTCCCCCATAACACATCAAGCACACTCTTTTCTATTAAGTTATATCGGACTCTAGAGGAAATAAGCCAAACTCATTTAAAATCCCCAGTATGAACTAAAGATTCAATTGCTGCACATTCGGTTGCTTCAAATGCTGTGGAATTATCTTTGGGAAATCTGTGAATTCATGTTTATGAAAATTAGGTGTTGGTTGATGATTCTACTGTTATGCACCATTTCCTTAGGATATTCTTACCCAGAACTACTGTTGGCCGTTTCAGAGTGTCTAACAAAGTGATTGCTGCAGGCTTCAGTGAAACATGAAGGGCTTCCCTGGAAAAACATCCGTATTAGTGGCAAGTAATTGCTGTTATGAACACAGTTTTAATTTGATAATCCATTTTGAACCCCAACTGTTTTCTCACAGCTCGTCATCGGCTTTTGAGTCATCTCTCCAGATTTCTACCAGGGCAACAGCTCAGGAATCCAGCCTGGGGGTCTCATAGGAGCTCTTTGAAATGTCGCCTGACATGTTTTTTCCAAATTCTGTTTTTCCCCTTTAGAACAGTTAAGTAGTGAATACATAAAAGAAATGAAGTGTATGCATATGCAACTTTTGCCACTCAGTTTCTAGACAGCTAATTAAGTTTTGGGATATCTGGATTCCAAAGCATAAAGCCCTTAAGTGGCACAGAAAACCCAGCAGGACTCCATGTCTGAATGGCCCATAACTCTAGCCTATTTGTAAGGATTTGTCACTTTAATGGAAATAGCCTGAAATCGTAAGAAATTGTGACTAAAGAAATTCCATCACCTTTAGAAAGTGCCCATTTATGTATAATTTGAACCCATTTTATATAAGTTCCACAGAACAAACTATCATTTTCATGAATGAAATGTTGTTCTATAGTTTTACAGGGCACATTATGTAGTGACCTATCAGAAAGAACATTCCAGTTATGAGCAAAGTATCATCTGCTTGCGAGTTTACTACTGCATAACTGAATATGCAACTCAACTATTCAGCCCCATATACGGTGCACTGACTGAGGGAAAACGCTGACAGTGGTCATCCAACAAAGTTCACCCAGGATTGCCAATGTCAGCATTGACCAGGGACATCTGTCCTTGGAGTTGTGAGGAGTAAAAGCTCTAGATATCATTGTTACCAAATTTATCAATGTTTGTTTTCCATTTTCAGATATTTTTATCAGTTCGTGTTCAAGAGACTCCCCAGCATATGGCTCTGTGAAAAGTCTTAGTGTTCTTTCGTCCCTTATTTCTTAAGTGTCATATGACACAAGACAGGTTGATCCCTGTGTTCACAGAGGGGTAGACTAAACCAAACAGGCTGTAATGTAACTATTTAAACAGAGTAGGTTAAGAAGAAGGGGAGAAGGTAGAAAAAGTTATCCTTATTTGTTATCCTTACAATCCCTTTCCAGTCAATATGTATCACAAAGAAATGAAAATACATCAAGAAAACAATTTTAGGAGTAAGACTCTAGAGAAAAGACTAATAAGAACTAAATAGATTGTGCCTGTGTGCAGTGAAATGCTTAAAACAAAATGTATCCAGGCCATATTGGAACATGAAGCTCCCCAATGGGCACATGGAATAAGTGCCCTCCAGTACTCCACTGATGATGGGGTTGGAAAAGGATTTTAGAAAAATAAGACTTAAATATGCAAATACTCAGATTTTTCCAGATCACTTAGCTAAACAATGAAATTTAGAATCCAGTGAATAAGAACAAAATAATGGAGAATAAGACAAAATTGGACAACTAAACACATTTTAATTGTTTTATCCATCATTTAAAAAAAACAAAAAAACAAAAACTTGTGGATTCTACCTCTCATTGGCCTATAGAAATAACTGTGTCATTTTATTCTGTGGAGAACTCATTTCTCCTACAGAGAGTCAGCAAAACTTTGGAGATTTGCACTGTGATCATTTCCCTGTGAGCTGATTTCTCTCACACGTACTCTAAGAAATCTTCACTTTTCAAACCTTTGTCCTTGCCTGCCAACTTCTGTAAGATAATGCTTTTGATTCATGTCTAACTTTAAACCGTTTTATGTAATTCCAAACATAAAATTCCATGTACCCTCCATTATATAAAAAAATAATTTTTAAACATTTGTCAGAAAACTCTTTGAAAACGATAGCTTTGTACTTTCTCCTTAATAATCAAATCTATGCATAAAGTTACAGAAAACTGCCTAACAGTTCATTTCTTTCTTAAGACTTCATTTTTAAGTAATCTCTCCACCCAGTGTGGGGCTCGCACTCACAACCCTAAGATCAAGAGTCATGTGTTCCACAGCCCCAGCCTCATACTTCCACTTGGTTTATTTCCCTTTCTCCTCACCCCCATACATGCCACAGTTGATAAATCCAGGGTTAGACACTTTGATCTGTGAGATTTTTTCAATTTTTTTTTTGCTTCTATTTTACTTAAATACATTAGAAGCATTTATTTTCTTAGTACTAAAATTTTATTTATTTAGATAGGCTAAAAAGATGCAATGTGAGGCACTTCTAAAAATAATCAATGACTCAGCATCATTGTCCCTTGTAAAGCTGGTGGCTGGAGAAGCCACAGGTGCACTAAGGGATGGCATTGTCCCAGACTCTCGTGGGAAATGGACTAACTTGTTCACACCAAGCCTTGTGCTTCTTGGAGCCATCTGGCAGGAATCCAGTTTCGTAACATATGACTGTGATTGGCACAAGGAAAATCTTTCAAAGATCCTTTCCAACATGTTTGCTTTGCCCTGCTTTGGTTTGTACAAACAAATCATTCCAGACAGAAAGATTTCAAGGTTGCTGGTGGTATTGCTTGCTTTGTCTCATTTCTGCATTAGTTGATTTGTTTTTTGTATAGGTTGGTGAAATTCCTTTAACAAAAGATTTTAAGACTGAGGACAGCATTTAATTCTGGAAAAAAAAAAAAAAAACATGGCCTAGAGCATAGGTTATTGATAGCTTACACACTTAAACAAGCTTAACATTACAAAGAAGTAGAAGGAAAAATATCTCTTTAATTTTAGATGTGATTTTCATTGTGTTGTTTCATCTATGCCAAGACTTTGGATTTAAAATGCATTAGAAAACTACTTTAATCTAGGCAAAGATTCACATTTCAGTCTGAGAGATTGTATTGAAGTAAAAGAAAACGAGGAATTACATCCACAGTATTATATCATGGAAATTCTGGATGGTCAGTTGTCTAGATGATTGTCTAATTATCAAGAGCCAGGAATGAATCCGTCAGGGGGATTCTTCTAATCTCCACCTTTTTTTATAAATGTCTATAAAGTCTCTGGAGCGTCCATTTTGCCTCTCACGTATGGCCATGGGGCTCATCTGTGATGAGGGTTGGAGCAATGTTGCCGAGGATCCATCTCAGAAGAAAACATTCTGAGCTTGCTGGTTAAATATTTATAAGGAAAGAGGATTTGCTCCCTTCCGATCCTCCATGGTCCCCCCGCCCTTCTCTAAATGGACTGATTATTGGCATCTGAAGGTAGGAAGTCCAGAGGACAAAGCATCTCCAGATAGAGACTTCTTCCTGCCACCTCCATCCCCCTGTGTCTCTGAGACTCACTTTGCATCTGCGTGTGTATCGCGGTGGGTGCCCACAGGAAAGAGGTCCCCGTGCAAGGGGACTCTGCCCAGGAGCCCACAATCTCAAACAAGACCAGCTTCACATATGAGGACCTGAGAGTGATACGCAGACTTAATTACTACCCAAAACTCCTGAAAAATGCATCTGTAAATACTGTAGACTCTGGTTCTGCAGTTAGAATTGGATACATAGTCTCATATATTTTAATACTTTAAGCATAATATCTTTTACAACCAAAAATTATCTGAAGAGAATGTATGAACATTCCACTTTTGCTAGCTTATACAATATTTACATTAGTTTATAGGGTACATATCTGAGCACACATTTTTTGGAAAATGAATACAACATAAAAACCTAGACTTACGGCATGATTTACCAGAAGCACATAAGCCTTCAGAAATCAGAACGAGAATTACTTTTAGACACGTAACATGCACAGCTTCTCTCAAAAAATCTAGGAATCAGGCTGATAGTATTATTTATCTAGTGCCTGTGTTTAGTAAAACATATTGAAGCTTAAAATTTCTCTATTTACAATTTGCAAATTGCTGGCAGTCAAGCAGAATGAAATCGGAAGGCTTTTTTACCCACTTCCTACCACCATGCTTTGTTTCTCTTGCCACAAATCCAAGCTGATGAGAACAGGCAGAAACTCCCCCTAATTATCCAAATATTTTTCATCTAAATTGTCACAGGGGTAGTTCCAGAAGATCCCATCAGTCTCATGGAGGTTGCTGTGGGGTTTCCTTTCAATTGTCACTTTCATTTCTATAATCCAAAGTCACCAGTGGGAATCCACTTGTTTGGCTGCCGATGGAATCCTGTCTTAGATGCCACAGTCTCCTGTAACAGCTCTGTACCTTCTCATCTTTCAGAGCGCCCAGAACCTAAACAAGGAGCTCCCTAGCTGAACCTGTTTGCCACGAGGTAAATAGAAGCAGGGGCAGTGTGCTATAATTTCAGAGTTATGATAGTCTTAATAAATGATGCACTCGGTGGGTTATAAATCATCTCCCTCCAACCACCTCTCTTGGCAGCCTATTATAATACTCAGTGACTGTGACAGCTACTAGCAGTCACAGTAAATGATGGCAATGATTAGTTTTTTGAAAGGATTTTCCAGTTTGAGAACAGGTGCCTGAAACACTGAAGGCCTCACACACTTAGGCTGCAAATAGACCATCTCAGTGTCTGACACTGACCTCTTCTAGTCAGGTGACTGAGTCCTTTGGGGCTGTGATCACAAAATACCACACACTGGGTGACAGTTCGGGAGGCTAGGAAGTCTGAGATCAGGTTATTAGCATGGTTGCGTTCAGGTAAGGACTGCAGACTCCTGTCTCCTCACTCTCTTTGCATGGCAGGAGGGGTGAGGGATCTCTCTGGGGTAATCTTCATAAAGGCACTAATCCCATTCATGAGGACTTCAGTCTCATGACCTCATCAGCTCCCAAAAGGCCCCACCTCTTGGGGCGCCTGGGTGGCACAGCAGTTAAGCGTCTGCCTTCGGCTCAGGGCGTGATCCTGGCATTATGGGATCGAGCCCCACATCAGGCTCCTCCGCTATGAGCCTGCTTCTTCCTCTCCCACTCCCCCTGCTTGTGTTCCCTCTCTCGCTGGCTGTCACTATCTCTGTTGAATAAATAAATAAAATCTTAAAAAAAAAAACAAAAAACAAACAAACAAAAAAAAAACTAAAGGCCCCACCTCCTAACACATCCTAACATCATGTTGTGTGGGTGGGGAAAGAGGTAGGATTTCAACATATGAATTTGGGGGGAACACAAACATTCAGCCCATAACATCAGGTAACAGTATCACATATGTTTGAAAGAATATGTACAGATGCCAAATTTTTATTTAGAAACAGACCAGGCTGTTGGGGTGGGTGGGGGGAGATAATAGAGACAGTTCATTTAAAACTAGAGAAAAATTGGTTCTGAAGAGTCAGGATATCAGAACCCAATAAAAAAATGAGCAAAGGATAAGAATAGGAATAGACATAGGAGAAATGTGTTGGGTCAAACAGATATACTCTATCCCATTAGTAATCAGGAAAGCAGTAAATTAGGGGTATTGCATTGCCCGCCCATATGAGTGGCCACATTATAAAGCGGGTGTGTTTTTGAATGTGCTGAATTGTGGGAAATGGTCCCTCATAGATTCTTGGCGGCTCTGTGGAGCAGTGTCCTGGTGGGTCTACATCACCGATTGCTAATAATTAGAATTGGAGCACATACTTTTGTTTTAGCAATCAAACTTCCAGAAAATACCGTTAAGAAGTTCTCACATGCAAAGTAGGGTCCATGAAATGGATGGATGGACAGCCACTGGAAGAGTCTTAAAAATGGAAGGAAACTGGATATAACCTAAATCTACATGTCAACAGAGAAAATTTTAGTTAAATATTGGTACATTTGCGCCACAGAATACTAAGTGACAATTTTTATAAAGAGGTTGGTCTCCTATTCTTTAAAACATGAAACTTTCCTGTTTCAGTTAAAAAAACAGGTCACAAGATAATATACACATCTCTTTTGGGTTGAATATTTGTAACTGCCCCAAATTCCTATGTTGAAGCCCTAACCTCTGATGCAATGGTATTTGAAGATCAGGACTTTGAGAGGTAATTAGGTTTCCATGAGATCATGAGGGTAGAGGAAGGACCAGGTCTCTCTCTTTGCTATATGAAGACAAGGCAAGAAAGCACTGTCTGCAGGCCTGGAAGAGGGCCTCACCAGAAACCAATGCTGCCAGGACCCTGGTCTTGGATTTCCAACCTCCAGAACTGTGAAAAAATAAATGCCTGTGGCTGAAGCCACCTGTCTATGCTATTCTTTTATAACAGCCTGAATGAACTAATACAACATCCTATAATATAACACATGCTTAAAAATATTCCCCTAGAGAACCCTCCTACACTGTTGGTGGGAATGTAAGCTGGTGCAGCCACTCTGGAAAACAGTATGGAGGTTCCTCAAGATGTTAAAAATAGGGCTACCCTATGACCCAGCAATTGACCTACTTGGTATCTACCCCAAAGATACAAGTGTAGTGATCCGAAGGGGCACCTGCACCCCAATGTTTATAGCAGCAATGTCCACAATAGCCAAACTGTGGAAGGAGCCCAGATGTCCATTGACAGATAAATGGATAAAGATGTGGTATATATATGCAATGGAATACTACTCAGCCATCAAAAAGAATGAAAACCTGCCATTTGCAACAAAGTGGATGGGACTAGAGGGTATTATGCTAAGCAAAATAAGTTAATCAGAGAAAGACAATTATTGCATGATCTCACTGATATGTGGAATTTGAGAAACAAGGCAGAAGATCATAGGGGAAGAGAGGGAAAAATGAAACAAGAAGAAACTAGAGAGGGAGACAAACCATAAGAGACTCTTAATCTCAGGAAACAAACTGAGGGTCGCTGGAGTGGAGGGGGGTGGGAGGGATGGGGTGGCTGGGTGATGGACACTGGGGAGGGTATGTGTTGTAGGGAGCGCTGTGTATTGTGCAAGAGTGGTGAATCATAGACCTGTACACCTGAAACAATATATTATGTGTTAATTTAAAAAAAGGCAAAAAATAAATAAATAAATAAAATACATTCTGGATTCTAGTGGTTGTGAAGTGGTATCTTACTACTGTATTGAATTGCATTTCCCTAATGACTAGTAATATTAAACATCTTTTCATGTGCTTACTGGCCATTTGTATACCTTCTCTAGAGAAGAAATGTCCCTTCAAAACCCTTGCCCACTTTTTTCCAGCTCTATTGAGATAGAATTGACATATAACATTGTGTAAGCTTAAGGTGTGCAAGATGATTTGATACATATATATATATTGCAAAGTGATTACCACAGTAGTTAGTTAACACCTGTATCACCTCACATAATTACTGTGATGAAAACATTTAAAATCTCTTACTAACTTGTAAGCATATAATATAATGTTGTTAACTATAGTCACCATGCTGTACGTTAGATTCCCCAGAACTTACTCATCTTGTGTGCCCATTTTTTAATGTATTAAATGTATTAAGTTAGGATTATTATTATTGTTATTGAGTTGTAAGAATTCTTTATATATTCTGGATATTAGACCATTATCAGATATATATCTGAGATATATACTTTCAAATTTTTCTCCGCCCATGTTCTTTTTATTAGTATCAGGAAGAAATTCAAGAACTTAATGAAGTTGCAAGGCATCGACCACGGTCCACATTGGTTATGGGAATCCAGCAAGAAAACAGGCAAATCAGAGAACTGCAACAAGAGAACAAAGGTAAGACATATAATCTTAAGATTATATGTAAGAACATATAATTGTAAAAAATAAAGGAGTTTGACAACTAAAATTAAGAACCAGGAATGTTATAATGAATTATGTTACTCAGTGGCTATCAGAATGCCTTGAGAATAAAGGAGTGGGCTTTAAAGTTAGATTCGCATTTATTTAAAAACATCTTTCATTTCTTTTGCCCATGTTCTTTTATTACTGTTATTGAGATATAATTTACATACCATAAAGTATACCCTTTTGAAGGACATAGTTCATTGGGCTTTAATTAAAATTGAATTTAGTTAAAATTAAAAGACCTGTAATATACAATTGGACTCTTAACTTGGGACCAATTAGTATTTT